>NC_083340.1:9316642-9616642 GCF_019175385.1 Lycium barbarum
CTTTTCTACCATACAATTTCTTGAAGAAATATCTAAAGCTGCAGCTTTTGCAGCTGCAGATTGAATATCTTTAGCACATTTCGAAGCTGGTTTAGGAAATTGATGGACTAATTCAGGGAAATTGAGTAAAGCTAAGGGACCTTTAATGGCAATTGCAGCAACATCATGTGCTCTAGCAGCCATTTCAGCTGTAGCAAATGTACCTAGCCAAATTCTTGATTTTTTTCTCGGCTCGCGAATTTCAGACACCCATTTTCCCCAGCTACGTTTTCGAACACCGTGGTATAAAGAGTGTTCTGAATCATCATTTTTCTTGGTTTTTTCAGTATTGTAACTGCAGTTAGGTTTTTTGTAAGTGGTTTCTTGTTTTGATGATGCTAAGGTTGTTGGTCTTTTTGTGAGTGATGAGGAAGAAGAAGAAGAAGAAGAAGAAGAGGAGGAGGTTGTTTGGTTGTTAATGTTGTTGAGAGTAATGAGAGATTTGCCTTCCATTGGTGATAATTCTTTTTTTTGAGTTAGTGAAGAACTTGAGGATGGAGTTACAGATTGAGCTTCTTATAGTGTTTTGGTTCTTTGGCTCTCTGTCACTTTTATCTTTTTTAGTCGAGATGGAATAATCCCAAAGAAAAAGAAAAAGAAAAAGAAAAGTATAAAGCAAATATCTCTATATATAACATATTAAATTTCATGAACGGTCAAAGAACTAATATTAGTATATTTTCTGCACCAATATTACACAACTTTATTTTGTCACTTAAAATTCATAACACTATCACCTTAGTAACAAAAGGATCACTATAGCCAGAAAATGTAACTTCCGGTAGTTTGTTTGTTTTTTCAACAATTTTCACTTAAAAAGAAAAAGGGACCATTGAAGAAATAGACAAAGAATCACCAATAAGTTCTTGGCTGGGATCATCTTCTTTTATAGAGTATAAAGCCAATAGTCAACAATTATGTTTATACAAATAAACATGAAAATTGATTTCAAAAAATTTGTACCAAAACAGATAACTCTTCCAAAAGTGTTGCAAATCGTAGCTTAGCCAAGTGACTTTTAGCCGAGCCATTTAATCTTCTTTTGTACAAAAATCTATTACTCGTTTGTGTTTTGAGATGAACGATGGGCTTTGAGATAAGGGAGTTAACCATTTACGTTTTACGGTAATTAGGTACATCGATTTCTTAATCTACTAGAAACTAAGAGTGAAAGTACCGTTAATCATAAATGACTCTCCAATGATAATTTTGTTGTGCGTGTGACATGAGTCATAGAGATTGCATAGTGTGACCAACTTAGAAACAACTAAAAAGTGGACTTGCATAGTAGGTCATGTCCCAAAAACAAACTTTTCTCTGTAGTGTTACTAACCAGTACGGTGTACAAAGTAAACCGACAAACCGCATCAAACCGATAAATCGAGTCAAACCGAGAAAAAAATCCGACTAGTTTGGTTTGACTTGGTTTGGTGTTGAAAAAAAAACCCGACCGTAATTGGTTTGCTTTGGTTTTAACTAAAAAAGTCAAACCGAATCAAACCAACCCGACATTATATGTATTCAATTTTTAAAATATTTTATACATAAAAATATTTATTTGTAATGTAATTTATAAATATTTCTTAAATTTTTTCGTAGTTTTTTTATCTATTATCATATTATTCAAGCTTGAACTTAGAATTTTGAACGTCAATAAGTTTTATATCCCATGGATGTTAGTAACTCAAATAAAATTCAAACCAAATCCAACTCAACACTAATGCTAACAAAAGAAATTCAATTTACCATTAGGAATGACAATAATGTTGGATATTTATTCTTTAGTTTGCATGATTGATTTAGAGAGAAAATACATAACTTAAGTTTTTTTTTTCTCTGTCATGTAATTAATACTTATTTGTCGTACTTATTTTAGCATGACTTAATATTTTTAGATTATGGTCATTTTCTTTATGGCTTGTTAATTAGCAATATTTATTTTAACCGATTTTGTTAGCATTTGTTAAATATTTTAATACAATGTCATCACTCTTCTCACATTTTTGTGTTATTTTCTTAAAAGACATCTTAATTATATAGTTGTACCTTACTAGGGCTAAAGAAATATTTGAAGTAAAAGTTATATGTTTTGTATCAAGACTATTCCGAAAAAAAATTCAAAAAACCCGAGAGAACCGAATAACCCGAAAAACATGAGGTTGAAAAATCCGAATTTTATTAGTTTGGTTTGATGTATAAATTTAAAAAACTGAAGCAATTGATTTGATATGATGTTTAAAAAATTTGAATTAATCCGATGTAGACCCCTACTAACAAGTGAAACATTTGTCCTTGAATAGACACCCATGTTTTCCACAATTAGTCCTCGTTGACATGTTTAGCATGTGTCTATTTCCCTTTGGTGATTGTAGTTTCCTTAAGCATTTTGGCAATAGATGGGCCTCCTTCATGGTAGTCCACAGATACAATATCTTCATCAATAAAAGAACAAGATTTGAAGGGAAAAAATTGAATAAAAGAAAACAAAGTTTTAAAAAGATAAAGAAACTTTGGTGCTTTTATTAGGCGCCTTCTGGACACTTCGATATGTTTTGATCTATGATTGATTGAAGCATTGATTACATCCATAAACGTTTACGATGAAAGATTATTGCGGAATAATAAGTATTCTTTTATCCTTAATTAGAAATATCGGGATTGAATCATGAGTATGAAATCACCTTTGATAGAGAGTGCTTTACCCTCAAAATGAAACTTCCCGGTGATAATCCTAATTAGTCGAATCCCAAAACTAATACAAAACACGAAATTAAAACAAAAAAAAAAACCATAAATATTTTCTCCCTTTGTGGAGGTAGCTGGCCGTAACTCCTTTCCCTCGTGTGCGCTGCGTACTACAGTAAATAAGTGCTTATTTTAAAAAAGGTGAGGTGTTCGGCCAGACTAGCTTTTGGGAGAAAATAAGTTTTTTAAGAGAGTAGCAGAAGCAGTTTTTTAAAAGCTAAAAAAAAAAAAAACTTTTGTCCAAAAATACTTTTGAGAAAAATACACTTAGAAACCCTTTTAAAAGCTTGGCCAAACATTAATTGCTGGTCAAAAGTGCTTTTAAAATTAATTGGTGAACACAAATTGCTTTTAGCTTTGAAAAAAAATATTTTTCAAAATAAGTTGATTTTAGAAGCTTGGTCAAACAGGTGATAAGTGTTGAAGATTGTAGCTCCAAAAAAAAATGAGTATAATAGAGGTACTTAAACAATAAATAATATTTTTTGATACATTTTGTCCGGAGGCGGAATCACATTTACTAAAGTGGTTCAATCTAGTTCCTTAATTATACTCCGACTGCATAATTTAATATGTAGATATGCAAAAGTTATTGAATTTCTAGACACGACAAAGCATTTTCTCTTTGAATTTCACTGCTCTTCTCAGCCACCTTCCCAAAGCCCACAGAGTTGAATTTATCTTTTTGAGGGGGTAGTGGGTACTAATGTTTGGACTAAATTAGATTGGCTGACCAAACAAAAAAACTTTGTTAGTCCGTATCCGAAAGTCAAATGAAAACGGTGCAATTGCTAAACATAACCACCAAAATGTCTATTGATACATTAATACAATGATTTTAGTTCATTGAATTTGCATCAAGCTATATTGCAGTAATTTAATGTCCTGGAAAAATACGACAACTCTCTCCACGTGAAGCACGATTTGGTAATCATATCTAGTGAAATCACACTTTCGTAGCAGATATCAAAATCCCTGAGGCATTATGACATGTTGACCGAATTCTTTACGAAAATGTTTTCCAAACTCCTAATCATGTGTTTTGTAGTTGTGCCTTTGGCTTTTATTTCGTTACAGAACCTTTAATGTTTTTACTTTTTCGTTCTTTGCTCAGTGGTGGAGCTGCAAGGCTGCAACTTGGTAAATGAGGAAAGCATAAAGATACAAATTGTGGATGTTGTTGCATTATTATTGGTCTTATAATGAGAACTAATCGGCAATCGCCATCGAACTTTTCAAATATTCTTCATGCCAACTACGTCCCATGTTTCACTTTTACTTATTCAATGTACTAAACATAAATTTTTATTTTTACTTATTCACTTTAGCATATCAAATATTTTTCATAATTTACCCTTAATTACTTATTTCCCAAATTATATCCCCAAGACTTTTTAAAATGCTAATAGTCATAGTTAAATATACAATTTATTTACTATTTTTTAAGAGGAATGCAAAATTTATTGTGGACAAATAAAGTGAACACATGCATGGCGGAACTTAGGGCTGTGCATATTAACGGTTAAACCAATAACCCGAACTAATTATTGGGTTAATGGTTCGGGTTAATGAATTACTGATTCGGGTATCGGGTGGTGCCCTGTGGTTATTGGCTTATTGGGTCGGGTCACGGTTTGACCATTTTTGTTAACGGGTGAACCGATAACCCGATAACCATTTTTTTTTTTTTTTTGGAAACCACTAAGTAAACCTTAGTGGAGGATATTTTATTAATATAATACACTATTACAGAATAAACAAGACAATAGAAAACATGAATGGTCTGCAAAAGCAAAAGGAACAGCCCCCAAAAAAAAAACCAGTCCCGACAAAATTCAACCTAGCCTCAATTCTTAGGGTTTCAATCAACAACTGAGCTCATCGCCTAAAGGAGATCTCCAATTGTGAAAATGCCTTCTCATAAGACATTTATGATAAAGAAGAAATTAGCGAAGAAGCAAAGGCAAAACAGGCCAATTCCTTACTGGATCCAGATCTGTTTCTTTCAGGTAAAAGTCTTTTGCAACTTATTTCCCTAATTTGAGCTTGATGTTGAAGTGATAAATCGGGAAACCACTGTATTACGCTTCAATTTGGACTGATTGTGTCTTGAGTTATTTGAATTAAACGTACTTAAAGCCCATTATAGAACACTCTCCATGAAGACTTGAAAATGTAAACTTACTAAACTATTTTTTACTTCTTCTACATTGCTTTTAATTCTCACTCTTGTTTATGTGTTTTTGTATTTCTCTATTTTGGGGTGTTTGTTGTGGTTGGGAAATTAGGGAAATCACTTCCTAGCAAAAAAAGTTCTTCGTTGTTGAAATATTTTTTGCTCAGTTTTGAAGATGGGTTCCTTGTTCTTGAATTTTTTTTGTGTGAAATCTTAACGGTTAACCCGATAACCGAACCGATAACAAACAACAACCGATTAACCGATAACCCATTAATCGATATCTTAACGGTTCTTTAATGGTTTAACATGTCTACAAACCGATAACCGATAGGTTGAACCGATAACTTTGAAACCCGAACCGAACCGACCGATATGCAGCCCTAGCGGAACTACCTTAGGTGAAGGTGGTCTGATGACACATCATTCGTCGAAAAATTACGCGGTGTACATAGTTTAAACTTTAGCTGTTATCGGGGCGGATCTATGTGGGTGGCAGGGTGTTCACCCGAACGCCCTTGGTAAAATGTTATAGTGTATGTATAAGGTTGATTTTCTGTGTTTATGTACATATATTAATTTTTGAACACTTTAAACAAATGCAAAAGGTTAGCTCTAGTGGTTCAAGATGTTCAAAATTGTCTCTAGTGTCCTAGGTTCAATCTCTGCTGGCAATATTATTTTTAATATTTAGTTTTTGTTATTTTTTTCAACCCTTGAATGAAAATCCTAGATCTGTCACTGGCTATTATGAATATATATTTAATTTTACACACCCTTACATTACATAGGAGGATTTGAGAAGGAAAGAACTGTTGCGTGAATTACTTTCATCGATGCAACAAATAATTAAGGGTTTGTTTGAAAAATATACAATCAAGCAATTATCACTTTCGTTCTTTTTCACTTTGTTCATTTTTTACTTGGCGCTTTCTTTAAGAATTTATTTTTTAGGAGATTGTCTGTTAATTTGCTCATATTAACTACTCCCTCCGTCCCATATTAATTATTCACATTACTACCGTTCTAAAATACTTATCCATTTACAAAATCAAGATATAATTAATTAAATTTTTTCTAATTTATTCTTAACATTAATTATTTTTTAAAGTAACCAATATTAATTAGAGTGCAATTAATTGGAGAGAGATAAGGGCAATACACTGGGTTTACCCTGTGCGCACCCGAAGGATAGCGACTGCGGGTTCCCATGTCATAAAAAAAAAGAGATAAGGGTAATACACTTTTATTTATGATTTCTTAAAAGGCGTGTAAAAAGAAAAGTAGTCAAGTAATATGAAAAGGAAGGAGTATGCTTTGAAAATCTATTTGACTACTAGTAATCTATATACAGTTATTTAATGATAAGAACACTATTGGAGGAAAATAATAAAATAATAAATCTCTCTTGATTGGCCAAATTGATAAATAAAAAGGAAAATTTATTTTTAGCATATAGTGAATAAGTAAAAGGGAACGGAGGGAGTATATTTTGCTGCTCAATCACCACTTAATAAGTCAGTCATAAAGGATACCATCATTCAAAAGGAGATGGCATTTCAAATTTTAGTTTATTAGCACAGCACAATACAACAGTTATAATAATGTGTATATTGGCTGCAGTTCTTGTTTCACAGCCTAGCAGTTCGTAGTTGCTGCTTGAGTATTGGCCTGATATATTCAGAGAAGCCATCAGCTACATTTGATTCATTAAGAGGGTCCTTCCACGCAGCCTCATACAGTTTTGGGTACACATTTCCATCGTAACGTCCAAGAATTGAATCAAGGTAGTGATCGGTATAGTTAAATGCATCAACAAGCGATATAGCATTTGGACGAAGCTGATATTAAAGAGGGGAATGGATCAATAAAAACAGCTTTACTCTCCAAGCAGAAATGACAGGAAACAAGTGAGAAAATGACAAAAATTGTCTCTTATCTATGTTAGTGGGTCAAAATAGTCCCTTAAGTATCATTTGAACAGTTTTGACCCTTGGAGTTTGACAAAAATGAGCACTTAAGTCTCCATCAGATGTTATCAAACTCTGATTATTAAAGTTAATCGGAAATATGAAAAAAGAAAATATGTTACGTGAACTCACATTTGGAAGTACAACTTTTGTAGTTGATGTTATTTTTACTCTATTTCAAGAGTTTGATGCAACTTTTTGAGGTGCAATTTCTATTATTTTTGATGTAGTTTTTTATGTTGCGGTTTCTCAAAATTCGATGGAAATTTTTAGTGCTTCTGGTTAAAAAAAAAAAAAAAAAATTAAAAAAATCAATAGTTTCGGTTAAGTTTAACAATCATAGTTTGGTAAATATTTGACGGAGACCAAAAGTGCTCACTTTTGTTAAACCTACTACCAAAGATAAGGGACCCTTTTTGGCATTTAATCGAAAACAAATTCTCAACGAGACGAACCTGCGAATACAAGGCTCTGAGCTGCTCATTAGCAAGTGACGCCTGCTTTGAGGTGATATAGCCGGTCCCGAGAAAATCTCCTTGATGTTTGTGAAGAAGGAAGAGCGAATAGATGCCACAAAGCACCTCCAGCTGTTGCTTAATCCCTTTACCGGGAATGTTTTGTTGCAGCTTCTCAATAAACCTTAATGAGATAAAAGAAGTATTAGTAAACAAAATGTCTAAATTCCAGAACATTGTCAATAAAATCCCCATAAAATTTCCAATACCGAGAAGCTTAAAGCAGATACAGTTCATGCATTACTAACTAAAATAACTCCTCCTTATTAACGATCTCACCATTTTCAGCTGAATACATTGCCGAAAGCAGACTGATCATTCAAACCAAACACAGCTTAAAAACGAATAGTCAATACAGTAAATTATGCGATCTTTCTATTTGGACAGTTTGTAGTTATAGTACTTATGAAGAACGAATTTTTGTTCGCAGGGTCATGACATTGTTAGGCTTTTTACTGGAAGAGAATGCAGTAAAGAAGCTTACTTGGAGACGACAATCAACTGACAATGAGCAACTGCTGCTTCAACTAAATCAGCTGCTAGTTCTGCAAAACCTAAAGAGAGGAGGGCAAAGCAAGAAAATTAGAAATTGATATTTTGTTGCGAGAAAAAGACAGCTGAAACTTCATACAGAAACTTTAAACTAGACGGTAATAAAAATTTACAGAAGTGAAAAAGAAAGCCGCAGAGACTTGATAGTGAGTACCTTCTTCTGGATTATCAAACTTGCTAAGATTCTGAGCACAAGCAACAGACATCCTGGCAGCCCTTGCTTCAAATGCTTCCAATATTGCACTAGGTTTCAGCCAGTCCTTGGCTGCAGGAGATGGAAATAACCACAATCAGCAACCAACTTTTTGTAGGTCAGAAAACACAGGAGGATATCTGAAGGGCGAAACTACAGGCCTTCTCACATGGTTAACATTATGCAAGCAAAAGCGGGGAAATTACACGTATTAATATCACAAGCGGATCCTTTTCCTAATGCAACTGATTAGGAAAAGGTATGCAGGGAAAAGGTATGCAGGGAAAAGTAATGCAGGGTTTAGTTATTCCACCTTCTATCCTGCATAAATAATACTCCCTCCGTCCTAATTTATATGACACTCATTCCTTTTTAGTCGGTCCCAAAAAGAATGACACCTTTCTATATTTAGTAACAATTCAACTTTATGAAATGATTTCTAGCCACACAAATTGTTATGGTTTGTTTTAGACCACGAGTTTCAAAAGTCTTACTTTATTTCTTAAACTTCGTGTCAAGTCAAACACCTTCATATAAAATGGGACGGAGGGAGTACATACAATTTCTCATAACTTATACATGTATTAGATATGCGGGATTGTAAATTGGTAACCAAACACTGTACTTGGTGTGCTGAGTTTAATACATAATAACTAAAATGCTACCAAACGTGGTACTAGTTATGCTAGTTTACTACATGAATAACTCACTTCCTAACTAGCAACCAAACGTCCCCTAAGTACTCTCAGAACGAATAGTACTATGACAATGAACGATCAGCTGCAAGGACTTTACCTTGTTTCACATCAGAACGACATTGCATCAAGTGTTCAATTCTTCCCATATAAGCTATGGTACCCACTGGCTTCTTTCCAGAGCCCAGTTGCGAAACAGTCTTCATAAGAATCCTTGCAACCTACATGAAACACCGCATGGTTCATAGTGGAGAACGGGATCTAAATATAATATTAGGATAAAAAGTCCATGCATTAAGACTTCATAAATTAGATAAGCATCTATTGCACTTCACTTGCTCATTTACAATATAGATAATTCAAGTTAACGTCAAGAGACTTGCTTTTGGGAGAGAAATAGGGGGAAAAAAGAAAAAAACCCGCACAGAATTGCCATATTGAAGTCACTGATTCTATAAACATTTAAATTCATCCATTAATTTCATGGAAATCAACCTGCTATCATCAACTCTTTCTTATCTACTTCCTCCATTCCAAAAAGATTACCTTAAGTCACCTCGGTAACAATTATGATCTCAGTACTTAAAGTACCTTGGTTCTAGTTCCAACCACCAATTGACTAAATTATAAAACATCTATAACTTCTGGAAGATCTTGATAAGGAGGGAAAAGTACAGGAGATTGGAACTATAAAATAGAATTTTACATTTTCCAGAAATTCCTCAATACTTCTTTTCTTCTTTGATGGTTCTCCCATTTTATTAACAAAAGATTAAATTGAAATGCGAAAACCAGAAACAAGACTCTGTAACTGCTAGATTGTTTTTAAAGATCAATAAGAAACTCAAGATTAAAGAATTTATATAAAAACGATTATCTGCCCAAAAAGGTAAATATGATTGACAAGCTTAAATGACCACTACTGAACCAGCTGAGCTAAAGGAATCTCCGACTCCACACCATCCCTTTAAAAGGACTTCAAAATTTTGGAATAAAATGGAAACAAGCAAGATTTTAATCTTTTCCTTTCGATGAGTGGAAGACAAACAAAAACTGAGAACTGGTATGTCAAACCGTACAAAATCTAGTTTACCTGTAGTTGTAGCACAACATTATCTCCTTCGTATGTACAGGCAGGGACATAAACGGCAAATAATTCTGGAAGCCCACTGCTGCAAAGATAACCATGACCTCCACATAACTTTCGGCATTCTTCAATTCCATCCTGGAATAAAATCGCAATCATGCAAGAAGCATGTTATGTTAAATGGCGTGATATTGGATTCAAATCAACACTTAGAGAATAGCTTTTCCTCCATTTTGTTTAATCAAGTAACAGCTTAAGAGAAGGGCAGGTCCAAACTAAAATTTCTCTTTTGATTAGGCAAGAGAAATTTGACTGTTTATAAGCAGTCCAAGCCACAAATTGAAGAAAACCTAATTGCTAAACTTATCCTAATACAAATGAAGATTGCTTAGGAGATTACTTACAGCAGTGGCAGAGGTGGTCAAAGACTTCAACCCTGCGGTGCATGCATGCGCCTCAGGCAAAGTTGAGAAATCATTTGCTTGCAGTCTTTGTGTAACATCAGTGTACAACCAATTCAGCCACTCACCAACAAATCTGAAGGCATACGCAGAAGCCAACAAGGGGAAGAGCCTGTTTTGCTGAGTTTTGTAGTCAATCACCTGCATAAAAGCATGCAGTAGGAACATTAATCACAACTCCGGCTGATAAACAATGACGTATTAACTTGACTGGGGAAAACATAAATCTATGAATGGTTGTGCTAAGTTATGGAACACATAGCAAACAGATTTTGTACTCTTGAGGTGCCAAGAACTTCATCAAGCTCAATCAGCAGAGAAATTCCTTTCTCAGAGTCACATAGGTCTAATGACTATTGAGTTTTTTAAGCCAGAAGATTCCTAAGCATTGCAGTAGTCTGCAAAGTTGGAAAATGTTGGAGCAGATCAATTGGCTCCAATATTTTTTTCCCTGTCCAAAAACTTCATCAACCTTCGTTTTTTTCCTTTGTTTTTTTGAAAAGGAAAAGATCACTTTTAAATCCAAAATCTTACTACAAGTGTCCCTTTTTATCAACACCAGTTAAATGCAAGAATACCACCGATGTGCCAATATGATTATGGCATGCAACAAATGAAATATCAGACCTCAGGCATAAGAAAATGACCATTTACTTTACTACTGACAGGATTGCATCCAAGGTTACCTGAGTTTCTTTTCCACCATTCTGAGAGCCGAATTGTCTACGAACGGCACTGTATCTGGTGGCAATACACACAGCACGAGACATCGCAATGGAAGCATCTGCTACAATTGTTTGCCGTACATATACCATGGTCCCATAAAGAAGTTGTCGCGGAATATCAGATTGGACAAATTTTCCTTCCTTTGTAACTTGTGAAACCCTGAATTTTCAAAGCCAATATAATAACAACCATGTTAATGTAAAAGTAATTATTTTTTCACTTAATTAGAGGTAAGAAATTCCAAAAATTTCCTAATAGTAGGAAAAAGCTTCTTTTTTCTCGCTCCAGGTAAAACCTGCTAGAATTGCTACTCCCAAGATTACTTAAACACAAGAAGCTGAACTAGAGGGCTGGAAATATCTTTAAAAACTACAAAAACAAAAAAGTTTATAACAAGGGGTGTATCTTGGAGCCGTCATAAAGGAAAAAGGAGGAAAAGAGCTTTTAACTTGAATACCAGAAAATGGAAAACTACAAACCTCATCAACATTTGATCTCTTGGAATGCGCACATGATCAAATCTTAACACTCCATTATCCATGGTATTATATGCTCCGTTCCCAAATTTCATTCCAATGTCTCCAACAGTAATGCCTGGAAGAGGTTTGTGGTCCTCCAAGCTCCGTAGTTGCACAATAAAACCTAAAATATGTATAGTCAATAAAACATAAGTGAATCTTTCCTGAAACATTAGCATGCGTTGCCCCATTTAGTGACATGAATAATCATTGACTTACCATTAATCCCATAGTCTTTACCATCTGTTATAAGACGAGCGTACACAACACCATGGGTAGACACTTTACCCAATCCACCAGGCCACCACTATTCAAAATTGTAAAAAGCCAGAGATCAGGGGGATTCACTAATTCTTAATGAATGAAGAATTCACTAATTCTTAATGAATGAAAATTATACTAAATTAATAGAGATGACACATTTCTGAATAGCATATTGAACCGATAAAAATGAGCAGCAGACGTAAGATTATTGGAGAACTGTTTTTCAAAAGGAATACAGGAGAACAAGTAGTGGACCATTCTTACCTTGCTTGACGTCAATGTTGGACTGTGAATGACAAATTCATCTGTTTGAGGATCAAATGTGGCAGTGGTCTCAAGGCCTTGAACGTTGGACCCATGTCCAAGTTCAGTTTGAGCATAGCAGCCAATTATTTGCATCTTGTAGGCTAACGGCAACCACTTTTTCTGCTGTTCATCTGTGCCCTGTCCTTTTATGGCTGGTATAAACATTCCCTATGAAGAAAAATGTTGGCAGGTGCCACAATCATTGGGTTTGAAGCAATGAAAACAGAAGGAGAAAAGACTATTGCAACAACTCTAAGTAATGAATGCAAGGTGGCAACATAGGAGGAGTGGCAAACGGGCAGGTCAGATCGGATATGGGCGGGTCGAAAACGGTTAAACAAAAAAAAGATAAAATATCCGACCCGCCCATATTTGACATGGATAACAAATTGGTTAACCGACGGATGATATGGATATCCATATTATCCATGGTTTCGGAGAAGTCAGGTGAGAACACAAGCAAAAAGTCAAAATAAGCTTATACTCCCAAAAAGCAAAAACTCATGAAAAATAACAAGAAGACAAATGGGTATTGATAATATGAATATCTATATTATCCTTCTGGATGTCCATTTTTTAGTGGATAATATCCATATTTGATCCATTTTTTAAAAAGTCAGTTATCTGACCCATTAGAATTGGATGGTTACTGTTTTTTTAACAACAATTTAGCATAGGCAAAAGCAGAAGTCAAACAAGAGGTTACCCAATGAAGATCAGTAAAAGCAGGCTCATCTACCCAACGCCTTAACTGAGTGGCTTCTTCTTCTGCAAATATGAAATTCAAGGTAATCAGCAAACAATGGGAAACTTCGATTAGATGCCTCTTTTTTGGAAGAACACATTAAAAGGATTAAAAAACTAAAACAAAGTCATACCAGAAAGACGAAGATCAATGATCCGTTTCCATGCATATGCCGCCTTCCTTAGAGTGTTCTTAAATAGCTCTTTCCTAGGAAGCATGGTTCTGCCCTCCTTACTGAAGCCCTATATCCAACAATGACACTCGGTCAATATTACACACATGAAAAATAGAAGAAAGCGCAGTTCGTTCTATTTTACTTCCAAAACCAATTTATTAGAAAATTATGCCGGAAAATGTTTTTGATCAGCATTCAACCCCAAAACGGTCACCAGCTGAATCATACAAACCGGTGGTCTGTTAAAGCAAAAACATTTTACTGACTAAATCATTCTAAAAAACAAATCCATGTTAGCATTTAATCAAAACCTAGTCCCTTTTCCTACCAAAAGATTCTAATGCACCTGCTCCATTCATTTTTATGTTTTCCTTTCCTCAGAACTTCAGAGCAATTTCACACCAAACAATGACTTGTCACACCACGTCAATAACATTTTCGCCTACTAAATAATGTTTGATCAGAGTTCAATTCCAGAATGTGGTCGGTTTCTATCAGTTAAATCACGCACATTATTGACTCCCTAAACCTTATCAAAATCAAATATTTTTTCTATTAAAACACAGAATGAGCATAAGAAGGACTTCCTTCCCATCATCAGCATATCCATGTACAATACAAAAATATGAAGCATCAAACACCCCAAAAAAAAAAAAAAAAAGAACAAAAGAACAAAAGAACAAAAGAACAAAAAAGAATTAAAATCAGCTTATATCAGTTAAATCACACACATTACTTGCTCCCTAAAAAAATAAAAAAATCAGCCAAAGTATAGTTAATGAGCATAAGAAGGATTTTCTCTCTACCATCACCATATCCATGTATAAGAAAACAAGATAATAAAGCATGAAACAAAAAAAAAAAAATCAGTTAAATCACACACATTACTGGCTCCGAAAAAGTTATCAAAATCAAACCTTTTTGTCTGTTAAAACACAGTTAATGAGCCTAAGAAGGACTTTCTCTCCATCATCAACATATCCATGTACAAAACCCAAGAAAATAAAGCATCAAACGCCTAAAAGACAAGAAATAATTAAAATCAGTTTATATCAGTCAAATCACACACATCACTCATTATTGACTCCCTAAAACTTATCAAAATCAAATCTTTTTTCTCTTACACCCACAGTTAATACAAAAAATAGACAACAAAGCATCAAACAGACAAAAAAGAATTAAAATCAGTTAAATCACACACATTACTGGCTCCCTAAAACTTATAAAAATCAAATCTTTTTTACTCTTAAACACAGTTAATGCGACTCTCTCTTCATCATCACCATATCCATGTACAAAAAACAAGAACAGTAATCATCAAACACCCAAACAAACAGACAAAACAGAACCAAACATCAGTTGCAAAGAAAAACTAAATAATAACAAATCCTGATTCATATGTACCGACAACCATATCAATAAGATTATCCAACAAAAGGGTGTCAAAAAAAATTTCTAAAAATTGAGGGGGTAAAAAAAAAAGGAAAAGGGAATTACAGGATCATTAGCAACAAGCTTAGAGATACGATCTGCAAGTTCAAAATTATAACGAGAACCAGCCCAAACAATCTTCATCTCATCCACATCAAATTCAGCTTTTTTCCTTTCATCAGCCAAGTAATCTACACCCTCCATATCTCTCCTTTTTCTCAGATCAAAACTCAAAATTAATTCTTGCACAGTATGAAAAATTCAATCTTTGGGGTGTCTTATAAATACCCAATTCAATTCTTGAAAAAAAAAAAAAAAGAGAAGAAGGATAAGGATTGAACACGTTGAGTTTTCCAAGAACGTTTTAGCAGTAGTTGTAGTTGTCGTTGGAGTGGGCGTTTGTGCTTATACTCGTAATGCTGGATAATCATATTTTTGACTATTATTTTGTTTACTGCACATGTCTTTTTCTTGCAAAAAAAAAAAAAAAAAATTGGTCCACTTTAATTTGTTTATTTATAGTATACTTTTATTTTAGCCTTTCTGCTCCGTAGGTTCCGAGGTGTGAATACTCGGTGCAGTGGACGACAAGAGAAGAGATTTAGCCCAATTTTTTATTTTTTTTCAAATTGTCCTCAAATGTGTTTTATTGAAATTAGTAGGCGTTTGGATATGAATTGAATAATATTTAAAAATATATATGTGATATTTGAAGTTAAAGTTTTAAAATGATATAAATGAAAGTTAAAATATTGTTTGGACATGTATTTTGTTTTAAGAAAAATTGAAGTTTTATGAGTGAAAAATAAATTACTTGGAAATTTAATTTATCTTAAGAACTAACTAAAAAATTATTTTAAATATAACCAAATAATATTTTGAAAATATTTTTTTAAAAGAAAAAATGCTTCCATATTTTTGCACGGATTGGCCTTCAAATGCACTGGTATTTAACTTTGACCCTCTCGTATCTGTGGTATATAATTTTTTTTCTCTTATTGCTTATTTAATAAAAATATTTTGATATGCTTTGCTCAGCATAAGTCCTCTTAGTATGGGATTATGAAAATACTTTATATATTTTAGTAGAAACTTTTTAAAGAGGCTTTACTATTCCAAGAAAGTAATTATTTGTACTGCATGTTCATTCTCCTGCCACGTACTTTAAAAAAAATTCATTGATTTTCAAAAAGTATGTAAGCATAGTATTTGATGGGCATGTTATATTAGAGATAGTAATTTGTTTCTCTTTTGGTTTAGAATTAATTGATTAGTTTTTTCAATAAAAGGCAGAAAATAAATATTAATCCTAATTAGCAAATGACTGAAATTTAATAATTTTCTGAGATTATTGAAAATTTACATTAGATGGAAAGATTCCAAAAGCAAGATATGATTAATGCTAATCTAAAGATGGTCATAAATTTAAGTCTAGACATTAATTAATTAACTAATTAACAATTTTGTAAAGTTGGTTGACCATGTACCAATTAATTCAGTGGTCCACAGGTCATAAAAAATAATTAATTAATTAATTAACTAATTGATTAACAATTTTGTAAAGTTGCTTAAACATGTTGCCAATAATGCAGTGTCACTCCCCTCAATAAATAAAATTTGGCAGAAAAGAGTTAGTTGGTCATTTTATGTTTCAATTCCCAAATTCAGATGAGACTATTACTCCAAGTATGAAAGCAATAATTTTTAATCTATGAATCCCAAATTATCATTTACTCACGTGACAACGATTCTAACATTTTTGAAGAAAATAGAAATATAAACAGTCTAACAAATTAACCAATCTAAGTTTCGAAAACTAATTCAAAATTAGAGTACCTAAATTGTTTATGATTTGGTGTTTGCTATTTTGTACAACTCATAGCTATATAAAATTGGTAGTCAAAATACTCTTTTAATTAGTTTTTAAATTTCTAATCAAAGTGTACAGTTATCTTCTGAGTGGAAATTATTCAAAAATATATTGAGATTATGAGCCATTTTCTTTTATACATGTATCTTCCATTATTGCATCAAGTGTATCAAGAAATAAAAAATAAAATAGAAGTTTTTTTTGGGTAACAAATAAAATGAAATAGAAGTTTCTTATTCAAACTATCACGTGGATTTTCATTACTACCAGTCGACCACCCAACTTGAATTATTATTCGAAGGAGTCTTTTCTTTTTTTAAAGACTCTTAGAAGCAAAAATAGTTTTTGCCTCTCTACCATGACTAGGCAACAATGAATAGGTTTTCTTAACCAAAACGTACAACATAACTGGGGAAAGTTATCAATTTCGTTGCTGACACTACACCAAAAAAGGCTTTTAGTGACAATATATATTTTTTTTAGCGGTAATAGTTATTGTCACAAAAACATTTATCAGCAATTGGTTAATGCCATTAGATCCAAGATCGGTAAAGTCTTTAGCGGCATTTATTGTTAGGGCTGAAGTTTGGTAATGCCGGTAATAATTAATTCTAGAATATAATTAGCGGCAATTAAGTTGTTGCCGCAAATTAACTGTCGCTAAAAGCATATTTTGTTGTAGTGTGATATCACACTCAAACTATACCCGAAATTTCGATATCACACTCAAACTATTAAGGCGACCTATTATACACTTAAACATTTAAAAAGTGAGTTTTTTTTACCCCCTGAGAGTTGATGTGGGTAAAAAAGAATTTTGATTGAATAATAGGAGAGTGAGGTCAAAAACTGATTCCCCCCCCCCCCCCCCCCCGACACCTCCACGTCACCCCACTCCCTCTTCTCCTCCACCTTCACGCCACACCCTTCTTCTTCTTCATTTCAAATTCACAAACAAAAAAATCTGATATATTTTCTACTTCTTCTTCTCTAAAAACCACCCAATGATTTCTCTAACCAGCCAAAGCAACAACCCTCCATTGGTATACTTGTGAAATTCCCACATAAAATTAATAATAACAAATCTGTTGCCATTGATGTAACGTTGATAGCAGCAGTAGTAGTAAAATTACTAATACTCCCTCCGTTCAAATTCATTTGTCCACAAATGCAAAAAGATTCCATCTTTTTTGCTCAATACCATATACTGGCAACTAATTGAAAGCATTTGTAGGGGAACGACGGTGGTCTAGTTGGTGTTTCACGGCGGGTTATAGCCGGACTTCCAGTGAAATGGTGGTGGTGAAATTGGTGGCAATGGTGGTGGTGAAACTAGTGGCGATGGTGGTGGCGGATTGGTGGTTCCAGTGAGATGGGGTGGTAGTGATGAAGAAGATATAATTATTGGAGGATTTTAATGGTTAATTAAGAATTAATTAGTGTAAATATAATTAATAAAAAGAAAATCAAATGAATAAAGAAAAGGAAATGAATATAAAATTAAAATTTAGGAAATTTCCAAGGTGGCACTGACTTGGCGCTAGCGTGGCGCTGATGTGGCATGCGAGTGTGTTACATTTCCCATGGTGCAACTGGTTATATGTGTACCAGGGGGTAAAAAAAATTCACTTTTTAAGTGTTTAGATGTGTAATAGGTCGCCTTAATAGTTTGAGTGTGATATTGAAATTTCGGGTATAGTTTAGGGGTCAATCTGTGTCTTTTACTGATAAATAATTTGTACTCGTAGCTAATAAATTTATTTGATAATTCATCACCAAATAGAATTAGCAATGAATTTTCTTGAATTAGCAATGAATTTTCTTGTTTACCTATAGAATTTATCCGCTATTAAATTCTATTTTCTAGTAGTGATATTACTTGCGTTCATATATACAGATCAAGCAAAACAACCTTAATATATTTCAAAACACCTCAAGGCTCCTTTAATTGCTGGACGGTTCCTTCCTCTATCCAATTTGATATTTTGACTAATCTTTCACTTTCCTATTTGACGTTTCAAATATCTCCCTTTTCTATTTGATGTTTTGACCAAAGACAATTATAACTACATTATGGGTGTGTTTGGTATGACTATTTGGAAAATAACTGATTTTCCTATTCATTTTTTCGTGTTTGGTATACAAGTTGGAAAATGCCATTTTAAAAGCCTTCGCATATGCTCAAAGCAAAACTGCTATAAAGTTTTTAAAGTAGGAGTACAACTTTTGCTGGTGGGGAGTACGGGTTGGGAGGTGGGGTCGGCTGCCTGGGAAGGGTGGGGTGTAAAAAACCCCAAAAAAAATTAAAAAATAAATTTTATTGGAGGGTGGTGGGTCGGAGAGGGGAGGGGTGGCTGGGTGGTGTAAAAAACCAAAAGAAAAACCTATAAAAACTTTTTTTTTTAAAATAAAAAAATGGAAGGGGTGGGTGGTTTGCAGTGTGGTTTGGGGGGGTGGCTGTTGTGGGGGGGGGGGGGGAAGGGGCGCTACGGGGGTTGGGTTGGGAATGCGTTAGTGTGTCTTTATTAATCCAGAAAATGTTCTCCCTTAGATTCTATGAAAAACATTTTCTCCTATTTTGAAGAAGATATTTTCCAAGATCTTTAAGTGCAACCAAACAAGAGAAAATAGAAAAACATTTTCCTTCATCCCAAACACACCCTATAACAAAAAAGATTTCGCAAATGATGTTTATACCAAACTATATTACTTTACCACGAGTAAGAGCCTATTTGACCTAGCAGCTAAAAATTGGCTAATTTGAGAAGTGCTTTTCAAAAAAGCACTTATAGTGAAAAACAGTTTGCGTTTAACTAATTCATTTGAAAAGTATTTTTGACTACTTTTAATAAACAAATTGTGTTTGACTAATTTTTTTAAACAAAGTGCTTTTGAGTGTCAAATTACAAAAAACAAGATAAGTACCAATGAACGTTTACTACCAAAATTATTTTACAGAGAGAAACTATTTTGAATATATATTATGAAAAGTTTTTACTTCTATTGAATTAAAATTTAAAAGTACATATTAAAATTTTCAATTTATATAATACATAGGTAAATAAAAATAAATAATAAATATTGATATAATATCAACATGATAATTTAAATATACTAGAAAACTACAACCAAAATAAAATTCAAAACCATTCCACAAATTAATATTTGACACAAAATATTAATTAGAAATTAATGGATTAATGAGGACATACTTGGTAAATATGTATTTATGGTAGGGATATTTTTGTCTTGAAAAAAATAATATTCTGCTTATGCTTTTTTCAAGAAATAGAAATTTTCTGGTTCTCCCCCAACGACAGAAAAACTATTTCTACTTCTACTTAAAAGCAGTTTTAATAAATGATCACACCTTAAATATTCAAAAAAAGTGTTTTCTCTCCACCAACCAAAAAAAAACGTTTTTGACTGCAAAACTGCTAGGCCAAACAGGCTTGAGATGATATTGAGACAGAAATATTTAATGAACTATGATCTCGTGATAAAGCATGTTTTGACCCAAAATAGGTATATCCTTCTCCTGCCATCCAAAGTTAAAAAAAAAAAAAAAAAATTGCAGAAACCGGAAAAATTGATTGAGCCATACAAGATGTGGACCAAAATGTCATTTAAGACTAAACCAAATTTATGGATGTTATAAAGCAGACGTGATTCAACAAACTCCCAAACTAATTGACAACACCAATTATTGTCCTTCCTATCAGCAATAAATTAAAAAGCTTATCTTGAAGTTGACACATAATACAAATTCGGCAAAATGAAACAGATTTCCATCCAAAGGGAGAAAGAAAAAAAAGATTGCTCTTCAACACGCACCGACTATAAGAAATGGAAATAACAATAGGGGAAAGGATTTAACTTCTATATATTGATAGTGTAGATTTTTCTTTTACATGATTCCCGTTTCAATTTCAACGGAAAAAGAAAAAGAAAGAAAAGAAACAGGTTCCCACAGCCATGAGAAATGGAACTAACATTTGAGGAAAGGGTCTCACTTCCATACACTATAATCTTTTTTACAATCTCTTACTGGTACCTGCCATCTCCTACCAATATCTGCCCATCAAAGGTTCACCTAACGCTTTTTTTACCTCTACCAAGATTTGAACCCTAGTCATGAAAGGATAGACAAATAAAAACGAACAAATCAACCTATTCAATCTTCTATATAACACAATTCAGTACATTCCTTTCCTCCAAAGCAAGAAAATCTCTGAAACTTTGTTGTCCATCTATACTGCTCTCCCAGAAAGTTTTATTGTGAAAGACACAATGAGTTCATATAAAAATCTCACATGATTTACTCTACAGTGCTTGCCTCAGAATCTGATCCCTATTAGGCTGTCACCTTGTCTTTTAACAATAATTATTTTATATATTGAAGCTGTGTTAACAAAATCACAAACAATTAATCAGAAGATAATTCAACTGCAGCATAATTCAAATATATATTGATGTTTAACAGATAATCATATGCTTGTGTTTCCATGTTCATAGCAAACCATAGCGCAGAACCTTTCAATTTATTCCTGGTGTACTAAGCCACATCATTAAACAAAGTGTAATCAGAAAAGAGAAGGAACACTTCCAACAGATTAGATAAACATTTTGTACAGTTCAATTGTTCTACATGGTTCTTCTGTGCTACGGTATAGGTAATTAAATGCCACTAATTCAATGAATAAGCCTTCCCACCTTGAAGGTTGTTGATCTTGTATCCAATTCTGGACTTAAATTTGAAGATATGATTACCTCCTCCATTCAAATGGATGAACCCTGTCAGTAGTATGTATTTGAAGAACAGAGAACTTCACGCAGACAGATCCACCCATCAGCGTTCATAATCCCTTGTATATGCAGCAGATTCTTCATCCAATAGTCCCTCTTCCAGCAGTATGGATCACTTTTATCCTTCAAATTTGTCAGCCTAGTCCATCGATTCACACAGGACACTGCTGACTTGTAAGTTCAAGCTTGTTTTGACTGACAAAAAAGGGAGAATATCAGACAATACGTGGATTCTAGCTAGGTAAACACAAAGCTGGGTAAATAACATTAGTAATCTATAAGCCAGCAGCGATTTAGCCAGCACAGATGTCATGTTTTCTCATTAAGTCTATGCTCTCGGCAATTGTTGACCCAGTAGTGCCAACAAAACCAAGAGAAGCACAGCTGCAGATTATTTCCTCTATGTATAAGAGAACATCAGTTAATGATTGTGGATGGTGACGCTTGTTAATCCCTGCCGAACTCTGTGAAATTGAACCAATTTTTAGCCCATGCCCCGCAGCCATGACTTCTTTGGCAGTTTCTTGAACCAAGTCATTTTCTTCCCTAATAACAAACAGCTTAAAGGCATCTGAATCTTTTGCTATACTCCCTAAGTAACTCCCCGTCCAATTAGCCATGGGGAGATCAGTCATCACAAATATATTGATCGGCTTCTGTCCTGTTTGCTTCAAAGATTCTATCTTCTGCCTCAGATCAAGAAAAGTAGCTTTATGGTGGTTCTTGAATTGTCCATCTAGTAGCCTGAGCTGTGCACAAAGAAAGGGACCCTTGATAGTTTGAAGAGCAAACTTCTTGCCAGCATTTATTATTTCAGGAACAAAGGGAAGGAACTCAATCTTTTCAATTAAGGTCTGTATAATGGGATCATTAGGAGCTTCATGAACATCGATATGGGATTCAGATCCCTTATAAGGAGCAGTAAAAAGGCTTCCAAATGCCAAAACAGTGGCTGATTCTGCTGCAGAACCAGGACCAAGAGCCTTATATACATCTTTTCTTCTCCTAATAAATGAAATCTTCTTTTTCTTCTTAAGTTGGTCATCAGGTTGAAACGAGTCTAACGCCCCATCCTCAACGTCTTTTTGATATGTCCAAACTGTTGTTCTACAATCTTCTTCTAAAGCAGACAAACAACCAGTGATACTGCCATAATAACCAGACAACAGAGAACCACACTGTCGAAGGCTCTCAGATAAAAGAGATGGTATATTTTGGTCCTTAGAGCAAATACCATCCAAGTTTATACCACACCAGGAGGACACAAAAGTTCGAAAGTCTACAAATCTCACTTTTGAATAAGATACAAGTGGTGAAAGGTCAACTATATCAGCCATGGATACATATCTGCAACACACAAAATAAGCAGATTATTAGAAACTTCCTAGTACTCCATCCAAAAAAAGCAATTATGTTTATTCAGTGAAACAAATCAAAATGCACAATAGTTAATACATAATTTATAACTTATAAAGTCCAATAAGATAGTGTTTTGCAATGTATACAAAGTTTACAGAAAAGCTTTGTCACTCTGTCTAAGCACAAAATTTAGACGCTAGCATTAAGCACATTCAATCAATCATTTCAACTACGCCTGAATCCCAAACTAGGTGGAGCCTTTGTATGAATCTTCCTGTAACCATTTTCATTCCAATATTAAAAAAATATGTCTTTTTAAGTCAAATAGGGATTGCTCTAAACATAGAGGTTGCTAAATCTCTTGCTTATCTGAAAACCGAAATACAAGCCTCTAACTAAGGTGCCGTTTGGCCATAAATACCAAAAAATATTTTACTTTTTTTTGGAATTTTGGAGTTGGAGTTGGAGTTGTGTTTGGCCATAGTTTTTGAAATTGTACTTTTTTGGTGAAATGTAGTGTAAAAAATTGAAAAAAGTGAAAAAAAATTGAAAAACAAGTTTTTCTTGTTTTTGGTATTCCGGAATACAACTCCGGAAAAAAGTGAACAATTTTTATGGCCAAACGCTAAAAGTAAAAAAAGTGAAAAAACATTCCGGAAAAAAGTGAATAATTTTTATGGCCAAACGCCCACTAAGACTCAAAAACTCCAAGCTAATGTAACGGTAACAAGAAATCTAAACATATAGGGTGTGCTTGGTATGGAGGAAATGCTTTCCAATTTTCCCATGTTTGGTTGGTCAAAAGTTTTGGAAAACATTTTTCTAGGCAAACAAGTTACTTAAAAAATGAGAAAAATGATTTCCCTTTTTCTTTTTTTTCTTTTTTTTGATCGAGGAAAATGACTTCAAAACAAGTTGCATAAATGACACTCCACATTAACTGTCTCCTCCCCACCCTCCATAGCCCCCATCCCCACACTCCTAGCCATAGCCCCCATCCCCCACACTCCTAGCCTCCACCCCACTCCCATAGCCCCCATCCCCCCACACCCCTAACCTCCACCCCATCCCCATAGCCCTCATCCCCCACACTCCTAGCCTCCACCCCACTCCTACAGTGTTTGCCTAGACTAATTTCAAATGCTTTTGGGATAATATTTTTTGCTTACGTAACGAACACAAGAAAATAAGTAAGAATCCCACTTATTTTCTAGGAAAACATTTTCCTTCATACCGAATAGGAAAACATTTTCCTTCGTACCAAACACGCCCTCATTCCAATATTGGAAGATGTGTCCTTTTAAGTCAAAATAGGGGTTGCTCTAAAAGTAGAGGTTGCTAAATCTCTTGCTAATCTGTACACTGAAATGCAAGTCTCTCACTAAGAAAAAACGTAAAAAACAGGACCTAATGAGAGTGTAACAAAACATCTAAACCTATAGTTTAAATACTCCTGGCATTAAGCACCAGACATGCAAAATCCTCATAAAAGGTCAACAATTTCCCTCCAAATATCTCTACATAATTCAGTCAGACAAATTAACAAACACAAAGTATGCACCATGAGTGATTATTTGCTGGTCAGTGAGTTAAAGGTTATTTGGGGCTGGAACGAATTTCCAGGTTACCTGCAATCACGCAAGAACTGGATACTATTGACTCCAATCAACTACGTCGCGCTCTGTTCACGCTTGAATCATTGATAATTTGTCTCTTGACTATGGGTTTTCTGAAATTAGAGGTTTTCTATATCCACATATACCCTTACACTGAAATATAACTAAAAAGGTCCTGACAACCACTGAACTTAATGTAAGTGTCACAACATATCCAAATCTATAGCTCATATATAGCATTAGGCACTTGACTAAAAATCAATTTAACTCAGCTATGTCTACATAATTCAGTCAGACAATTTAAAGAATGCACAAAAAGTGATTATTGCTGTTCAGTGAAACTAAAGGGTGACAAATTTCCAAGTTACCTGCAGTCACGCAAGAGCTGGATACTATGATTCCAAACCAAGAACCTCAAATCATTAGGATTCAAAACCCTAAATTTAGGACAACTACCAAGGGCAACAGCATGATGATCCAATATGGGGGGTACAATTAAGGTCCGATTCAAGATCTTAGCCATTAAAACAGCGTTCTTGAACTCAGCCAATTGGTTACTGAACCCACTGTGAGGTGCGTACCAGAGAAACTTTTCTCCAAGGGTATTTGTGGGAATGCATTGTGAGGGGCGGGGTATAATGGGTAATGATTTTTTGGGGGAAAGGGGAAGAAGAGAAGGGGAAATGAAGTTTTTGAAGTAGAAGAAAAAGAGGATTAGAGTGAAGAGAAAAAGGAAAGTTAGAAGTGGAGATGTTTGTTTCTTCCTTGATTTGGTGTTGGGTCTAATGAAGGTTTCAGTTTCCATGGAAACTTCAATACAACTCTCTCAATTCTTGGATCACAGATGGTGGAACAGTGTGTGCTCCAACTTTTCTAGAATCACATATTAGTTGAAGTTCTAAATGTTTTTACCCGATTTGGTCTTTTTCTTTAAATTTTTAAGATGTGACTTCTTTTTTAGATTAGACAAATTCATGTATTGTCACTAAGCACGAATTTAAGCAATATTAAAATTTCTTAAAACATTTAACCTTAATTATATTTCTCTATTGTTTTTATAAAAAAATAGTCATTGTGTGACTATACTAGAAGACATGATTGGAAACGAAGTTATATGTGGCAAGGTGAGAATTGCTATACAAGAAAAGATATGATTGGAAACGAAGTTATATGCGGCAAGATGGGAGTGTCCTATGTGAGAGGATAAGATGAGGGGAAGCGAAACTGAGATGATTCGGATATGTAATGAGGAAGTGTGTATATGCGCCGGTAAGGAGGTGTGAGAGGTTGGCTATAGAAAGAGTTTAAAGAAATAGAGGTAAACCGAAAAAATATTAGGGAGAAATAATTAGACGGGGCATGACACAATTTCAGCTTACTAAGGATATGAGGAAGGTGAGAAGGATGAGAATTAGGATAAAAAGATAAGAGATATCCTGAGTAATGTTGCACTTTAGGCGGGAGAAGCAGGGGGGCTAGCTTCCTTTTCACTTCTCCTTATTAGTAGTAGTTAGTAACCGCGTAGTTTCATCCAAACACATAATTTCTTATTTATAAAATAACTTATATTACTTAAAAAATACTTTTACTTTTGTTTCGGTTAATCCAAACTGGCTGTATATTATATTTTGCTCATGATTAGTGACTTTCCTTTCAATCTGACCAACAAAGCTGATGGTCACTGAGAGCTGACTAATCAACTTCCTTTCCTCTGTGCCGAAGCAATGGCCACGTCATACAGCTCGCCGTCACTTTCCATCCGATCACCTCCGTCAACTCTACTACTTCATATTCCTCAGCGCTATAATCTTACCTCTAACTCTTCTTTTACCCGGTAAGTTGCCTTTAATCTCATCAAAATAAATTGTACCTTTCTTCATCGTTTTTGTTCTTAGCTTTCTCTCTTTGTGTGTACTTAACTAAACATTTAATTGTCTTATTAAATTCCAGGTTGAAAATGTCAATTCCGTCAACCCCACAAACTACAGCAATCCCTGACAATAGCACAGTTGTGGGTCTTCTTTCTTGATAGTCTCTTCACGTGTCAAAAAATATAAGCTGAAACTGTTGCAGGATTTACTGTATTTTTTTTGAATTTGTTACGTGTTTTGTTGAGTAGTTAGGTTGTGGAATGACCGCAGTGGATTTCCTTGTTGCTGTTGATTCTTATCCTAAGCCTGACGATAAGATTCGAAGCACAAATTTTCAGGTTATTAATTTTTGTGTTCTCTGTAAGTGTGATTGATTAATGTGCTATCATTTTAAAATTTTCAAAGGAAAATTGTGTCTTCATTAGGTTCAAGGAGGTGGTAATGCAGGGAATGCTTTGACTTGTGCAGCTCGTTTGGGTCTTTCTCCAAGAATTATATCAAAGGTCTGAGCTTATGGCTTGTAAATATCAATTGACTGTATAAGTACTGACTGACTCATTTTTGTGAGTTTTTCGTATACGAATCAAGTACATAGATTTAGCTGTGTAAGTTTCTTATTTTTTTTAAAGATATCTATTTTATGTTACAAGAGCTTCAAAGAAGAATTCTTTTCTTGTTACCCCTTTAAAACATTTTTGTTTGTCATAGGAGTCTTAACTGTGTGAGACATGAGATAAAGAACTCCAATATCATGTCAGACAATGTTAGTCTTACTGAGCACAGGTCCCATCTTTGCTTTGTTCTGATTAGCTTCTTGAACCACTTTCCTGCTATTGGAGTTTACACACACCAATTTACACTTTACCTCCTGCCACATGATTTCCAAGAGAGTGGTTTGTATCACAGTTTTGACCTCCGTGTTCCTTTAATCTGGACTTGATTGGAGCAAGTCAACTTTTACGCAAATGCATGTAAGCCTACAAGAATCAATTTGTCCTGTAAATTTGTCCCTCAATACTGGTGGTCAAGATTCAACTGTAAATATTACTACTACAACATACCTAGTGTAATCCCACAAGTGGGGTTAGAGAGGGTACTATATACGCAGAACTTATCCCTACTTTCGGAGGTAGAGAGGCTGTTTCCAATAGACCCTCGGCAACAGTAAATAATGTTACTTCCTTTGAAATTCGCATAGCATGGAATAAATAAATATCTAATGAAATGTTGCCTGACTCGTTGTGCTATTTTCTGTATCATTCGTGATTATTGCATAAGGAGTCACCTATAACTGTCATTTCTATAAAAACTATTTCTAATTTCCTTCACCTTTCCACACGTAACCCTTTTGCGATAATGATATTGAAAGTCTTCACATTTTTATTACTATTTTCGCCTGTAGGTTGCAGATGATACTCAAGGGAAAGCAATACTGGAAGAGTTAGAAGCTGATGGGGTTGATACATCGTTTATGGTGGTGAGTTTGGCTATGTTCGGTTCTGCACGTTTCTCTTGCCATGCATCTGTTAAATCAATCTCAACATGAGTTGTTTCCAATGCGCTAGTAGCATCAGACATAATTTTAGCGTTTAATTCACCTCAACCTGTAATGTTGGGTTCAGGTTTCCGAAGGGGGCCATTCGACATTCTCTTACGTCATTGTCGATAGTCAAGCGTGAGTGCTCTCAGTTTTTGTTAACTGCTGTTTTGGTGATTGTTTGTTGGCACATAGTATTTGTTTTTTCAGAGCCTTAACGTCAATGCAGGAGGTGGAACTTTTTCTAGTTTGGCAGAATCAATTAGAAAAAGTTCTGCTGGGGTTTGCTTTATATTTGGTTTCTGGATAAGTAACAGTATACCGTATATTGCTTACGCAAGAACCAATAAATGTCGTTTGTTGAGGATTTGAGATACATGCCACTTGTAAGTTAGCCTGAAAAAGTAACAGAAATTTTTAAGTCATTAATGGTTGAAGCAATTCTATCCATCATGAGTAAAAGAAAATAGATAAAGACTGCGGGTTCCCATGTCATCAAAAAAAAAAAAAAAAGAATATGTATGTTTGACTTAGGGGTGTCAAATGGGCGGGTTGGGCTGAATTTGGGCAGGTCAGAATGGGCTGAGGGTTGGGCTAAAATGGGCTAAAAAGCGGGTCATAACCCAACCCGCCCAATCCTTACTAAGTTTTAATTTCTTTGTTTGACCGAATAACTTTTCTTTCCTCATTATACCAATTTTCATTGGCCAAAATTGGCCACTTTGCTACATATATGGCAGAATTGGTTCAGAAGTATCCGACTTAGTTTTTCTCCACCGAATTTGTGTGAGAGAAGTATAAATATTTTAGAAAGTTGACTTCTTTTTTTCTAGCTTTTGGTCTATACAAATGTATTGCTGATACTTCTGCACTTGTTCTATTGAAGCTTTTAGATGTTCTCGTGATTAGTATTGTTTGATCTACCAGGAAAACTCGCACTTGCATTTACACTCCAGGAAACCCACCCATGGTACCTGAGGATTTATCCAAGTCGAATTTGTCATCAGCTCTGGATGATGTGAGACTTGTATATTTTGATGGAGTATTGCAAGAAACTGAATTGGTATCAGCTTTAGTTGTGGCCCGGGAGGTAATTTTCACTCGAACATCTTTGTTGCGCAAATGGAAGTCATGGATTGCTAGAACTGTTTTCTTATTGTCTGCGTCTGATCATGTTGCTTGTATTCGTCAGAGACGACATATCGAGTACTTAACTATTTTTCTTGTTTTTGGTAAATTATCCGAAGACTTCTGTTTTCAACCATATGGAGAAACTGCATGCCTTTTGGATTCCCAGTGCAGGCACATCAGAGGAATATACCTATTGTAATTGATGCAGAAAGTAAAAGAGAAAGGGTAGATGACCTTCTAAACTTGGCAACTTATGTCGTTTGCTCAGCGAGATTTCCACAGGCAAGTTAGCTATGCTGACAAACTGCAATGAAATGGTTCCTTTGCTGAGCTTTTTCATTTTGGATATCTGATGCTTCTAAATCTTAGTTGCTAATATGCTCTAGGAAAACCAGAGAATATTTTAGATTTAGATTAGTTATTCTTCTACTTGGTATCTGTAGCAATTCTGCTCTACTAGGTACGAAATTTGTTGTCTGCACAATTTTAATTCAATGACACAGTCCCTTCCTCCTTCCTCAGTGTTACAAGTTAAAGCTTCTCTCCCTTGCCACTGTTTACCAAATTATTGGAGAGTAAAATTGTTTTTCAATACTATTTCTAAAAAAGGTGAATTAATGTCATTCTTCCTCCTAGCTTTACTCTTGATATCTTTGGACTTTTTGAGCTTGACAAAAGATGTATTGTCTCCCAGGCATGGACAAAGGCCCCTTCAGTCCAAGATGCTCTTGTTTCTGTACTTCTAAAGTTGCCTAACATCAAATTTGTAATTGTGACGTTGGGTGAAGATGGCTGCATGATGCTAGAAAGAGCTGAAGCTGGTATGCTTGCATATTTTCCGTACTTCTAATGTATGTTAAGTGTCTGGCGAACAAAATGTTTTGAAACATGAAGAAGAGGTGTATGTATTTACTTTTTGCTATTTGGCTGATTTGCAGAGGATCTCCAGTCTGAAGAAATTGATATCGATGACTTGTTCAAGAAAATGAAGCAGAGTATTGATACCGAATCAAGCACTGCAACATGCATATCCTCGGTAATTCACCAAGAAGAATATTTATCATTTAATAGATGACTGAAGCATGGCGGCAGTGCTCACACACACACATAAAATCTATGTACACAATACATTTTGGTCTAGTCGACCATTGTAAGGTGGAATTTACTGTGGGAGTGGAAGTTGTGTATGGTTCCTCCTGGCTTACTACCATTTTTCTTGAAGTTCATGAGATTGACGTGCTCTTCTGTGCTCATACCTTTACCCATCACTCTTAAATCTATCTATTTATGAGTTTTTTTGGTGCTGCTTATGAAGTGTGTTTTTTCCAGCACTTCTTATGAAGCTGAATAGAGTATGTTTGTAGATTCATTAAGTTATGATATGTTTGTAGATTCATTTAGTTATGATATCTGAGCCTGAAGTATGTGTCTTCTTCTAGGATATTACAAAATTGCATGCAAAAGGCATTGGGACAGTGAGTGGGAAGCTGCTTCTTGGAACAGCTGAAAAGATACCGCCATCAGAACTAGTCGATACAACTGGTGCAGGTGATGCATTTATTGGAGCAGTTTTGTATGGTAAGCAAAATTATACTCTGCAGTCTTTATACCTAATATTCTTTCATTAAATGTGTTATGTTCCTGCATCTCACCTTTTCCTTTGCTTGTGACAATTGGATCCAGAGCTTCTATCAACCTCAAACCATTTAATACCCTCCATTTTCTCTAGTTTTACTCATGTCTATATCTGTGCAAGTGTAAATCTGATGTCATTGTTCCCTTCACGTTTGATCGGAGGTTTGTAATGGTTTTGTTTCTCATGGATATCCGACTTGCAATCTGCAGCTCTCTGTGCCAATATGCCACCAGAAAGAATGTTGACGTTTGCTTCTCAAGTGGTTAGTGGACTTTAACTTTGTATTGGTCTTATACGTATAGTAAATGTAAGAGAAGCTAACTTCTGCATTGTGGGTTGATTTCAGGCGGGTATTGGGTGCAGAGCATTGGGAGCAAGAGCTGGTCTTCCCCATCTAACAGACCCTCGCTTGAGACCTTTTTTAGTGAACGATCCCCAAAACGTGGCCACATTGCTCTAGAGAAAACACAAGTAAAAGTTATTGTCAACTTGGGATGTTTCTTTTAACCTTTTCCTTGGCTATATTCTGCTTCATTTGTAACATTTTATGCGAGTCTTTGACCATTGAGCACAAGGCTTTCAAACCTTATAGAAAAACTAGAATTGTAATAACCTGTTGGCTGTTACCATTATTTTTTATTTTTTTTATTTCTTATAATTAGATCCTTGATTACTTCTTGTGCTCTCGTTAATCTTCTGACTCCCATTTCCCTGCTATTCCCCTTCTCTCTCCCTTTCATCTCAGTCCCAAAAGAAATTCTAACAGTAGTTATTCTGTAAAGAGTTAAGATCAAAACTCAACAAAAGAAGTTACTTTTTAAATATTTATCTTTAAAATCTGGCAAAAAGAAGATAATGTATAAAAAGTTACTCCCCGTCTTTCGATTTACGTAATATTTTTCGCTTTTCGAGATTTAAATTATGTAAATTTTGACCTACATTTAAAATATTTTTTTAATCATATTGATATATGAGACGAATTGTAACTTATAATATTTTTTATATAGTTTTTGAATATCTAAATTTTAAAATATTGAGTTATAGCCTGTTTGGTCAAGTTTCTAAAATCAGCTTAATTTAAAAAGTATTTTAAAAAAAAAACACTTTTGGCGAAAAACAGTTTGTGTTTGGCCAATTAATTAAAAAAACACTTTTGAGCAGTCATTAGTGTTTGACCAAACTTTTAAAAAGTGATTCTATTTGTATTTTTCTCAAAAGTATTTTTCAAAAAAGTGTTTTTGGGCAAAAACTATTTTTTTTTAGCTTCTGAAAAACTGTTTCTGCTACTCTCCAGAAGCACTTATTTTCTTTCAAAAGCTTAGCCAAACACCTCACTTTTTTTCAAATAAGCACTTATTGAAAAAATAAGTACTTTTGGGGGGGAAATAAGTTTGGTCAAACAGGCTATTAATCTCATCCAATGTAGTTTCAATGATTAATCAAATTTATTCTTGAAAAATAAAAAGTGTCACATAAATTAAGCAAAAGGAGTACCATGTATTATAGAATGGTAACAAGGATAGCTTCAAAGGTTTATTCGATTGCTTCGAAGGTTGACGCTGTTAACTTGCTTCGATGGGTGTTGAACAACGATAAAGTAAAAAGTTTACATCAATGGTAACAAGAACACAGTGGAATCCTTCATATTTTCGGTAATAAGGTCATAATCCTAAAAGAATTCGGGTGCGGTAAATGTAGAGTTGAGGTTGCCTTCCAAACTGATTTCCTAATTTGTAATTTGACTATTAAAAAAATAAATTGATTGAAACTTACCTATAATAGGCTTTTAAGTACATTGCTAGTGTAAAAAAGTAGTCTCCACCGGCAGTGGATATTAGTTAATCTCCTAGTGTTAAAAAGTAGACTCCACCGGCAGTGAATATTAGTTAATCTCCTAGTGTTAAAAAGTAGTCTTCAGCGTCAGTGGGTAATATTTAATCTCATATACTATCAGGTTAAGCTGAATTACTACAGTGGGTAACTCTCCATGAATAGTCTTCCAATAGTATGTTAGAATGCAAAATAGTGTAAAAATTAGTTAGATATTAGTGCTTCAGGTTAAATCCTCCATATGGAAGACAACCAAAAATTTGAAGGAAATCCGAAAAGTTAAGCTAGGTAATTAGAAAGAAAATCATATCTTTTCCCTCAATTTTTTGTTCATTCATGAAAACAAATTAGGACTAACAAATAATAAATAAATTAAAAAGGTCCAATATTAGATTGATTTGGACTCACAAATTAGAAGATACTAGTGGTTATTTTAAGAATGACAAGGTCAGACTGGTCAGTTATGGATGATCGGGTTCAAATTTAGTGATATTATGTAGACATGATAAGTCCATCAATCGTGAATAAACTATAAAATTGATCGCAAGAACAAAAAAAAAAATTGAGAAATTAATTTCTTGCTAATATATACGTGAACCCGGTCACTATTACTACAAATTGAGAAACTTGCACAACCAAGATATTGAACCATTCCAATGGCAAACATTGTTTATTTAAAATTTTAAAAGAATCCTTTATTACCAATTTGTTCTCTTTTCTCTATGCTAGTCAATCGTTAAAAAAGGCTCTACCTTTGTGATTGTGTACATAAGTTGACAGCAATAGCTGGACAAACTGAACTCATTGATCCTTTTAACCTTTTTATCCTCTCATCAGTGTTGTATCTAGCGTGAGGTTTCAATTGAACCCTAACTTTTGATGCGGAGCATAAATTTATATGTAAAAAATTATTAAAATAGTAACAAATAGTAGATATGAACCCATAACTTTAAACAAATAATGGATTCAATATTAAAAATCTTAAGATTGAACCCATAAAATTTAAATCATGGATGCGCCTCTGCCTCTCATCACCCTTTCCCTCTTCCGTGAAAACTAAAAACAAAAACCAAAAAGGATCAGGTCCCTATCACAAATAGTTAGTTGTAGTAGTGCAGTGGCGGATCCAGAAATTCAAACAAGGGAATTTAAAAAACAAAAATTCTTATGCCAGGGGATTCAACGGCTTATATATATATATATATATATATGCAATTTTCCCCCCATATTTACATTGTATAATTTCTCAACGAAGGGCGTTCGATTGGACCCTTTGCACCCCTCTGACTCCCCCTTGAATAGTAGTAGTAGCCTTTTAACTAAAGCTTTATCACATATTATAAGTTTATTAATATGTACTTACACACTAATTTATGACGCTTAATGCTAAATTACTTTTTACTTAATTTGGTCCAAATGAGAGGTGTAAGTAAGTTCTTTTCTTCTCCTAGTTTTGTGTCTAATACGGGCTGCAATCTTTTTAATATTGTCTACATGAAATTTCCCGCGTAGAATTGGATGTGATTATGATATCTCTTGGATGTTGAAAAAAGAAAAAGAGATTGTACTGATGTTAGTATTTGCCAAATCGGCCATTCTTTTTGAACCTTCTGACCCCTAATATCCTCTAAACCCTTTCCACTGAATCCTTCTTTTCCATTATAACTAATATGGACATTTTAAAAAACATCGACACCCAATTTAGACAAGGAGTGTCCCTCTATATATATTACCATACCATATACTGCTAATCGTATAGTTTGTCTTCTCTCTTCTTCATAATCTTCTTCTTTACTCCTTATTTGCTCTTTACCCTCTTAGCTTCAATTGTTCAAATGGCCAACAATTCAAGAATTGGCCTATTTCTCCTCCAGGCACGGAGGACCTTTACCAATCAATTCAATTCCACTTTCATGATTACACAATATTACATTTTCTATAGGTACGAGAAACATGGCACAACAAATTGCCCCCTCACTATTCTTGGATTCCTCTTAACAACTCTCCTCAACTTTTTACAGCTAAAATATCAAGGCAATAACAATACTGATCCTTTTTCGACCCGTCCAAAAACCATGCGAGTTTCAGTTACTTCTTTGCTCGTATACTGTTTAACATATAAAGTTAAGCAAAGATTCTCTAATCATCCTATTTATAGGAAATTCTCCGACCTGCTAAACCATGTTATGGTTTTCTTTAGTTCTTTGTTATTGGCTTCCACTGCCTCTGTTCTCTTCCCAGACTCCGTTGCCCCTGTTGTGTTTTTCCTCTCTTTTCTTCTCTATGGAGGTGAAATGTTGCATTGGATTTTCAAGAAAATAATGCAACAATTTGAAGAAGAATCATATTTTCAGAGAAGGGGGACTAGTGAACCAGTTTGGAATTATCTGAGGAGGAGGATGAATATGGCTTTTTATCCAATGGAACAGAGGTTTAGTCTTCCAGTCTAAATTACTCTGTGTGTGTGTAGTGTACTTTGTACCATGATTATTTCTCGTGCTGTTTCGAGATTTCAATTGTTGTTGTAATATTAATTTAAATGAATGCGTCATGCATGTTGTTGATGGATACTGTTGTACTTTCTTCTTAGGTCCCAGTCATGTGGTCCAGTATAGTAATAGTTTTTTCCTGAATTTCACGGTATAGAAAAACGTTGTATTGGTAAAGATCTGGGTATGTTGTGTTAATTATGTTTCCTTTTTGAGAAGGTATAAATCTTGTTTCCCTGTTGTATATTTCCTCTACTCTCTGCTCTCTGGAGGTGAAATGTTACTATGGCTCTTCAAGAAAATAATGCATTCTGCAATAAGCGTGAAAAATATAAGAACGGGAAATGTAAACTACACTTTCTTTTACAAGTGATATTACTACAGTGGGAAACATTCTAATTATTCTTGCGTGTTGCAAGTTCACTTGTGATTCTTTGTTTTCATCCTTGAATTTGTCTAATATTAACTAAAATCATGGACTGACTATAAGATCTATATCTTTTACCCTTCTTAATTAGCTAATCTCACATATTGTGGTGCTCTTGGTGTCACCCTTTTTCCTGTCTAAAGACTTTCACAAATTAATGTCTAGGCGAAATATCTGTTTGCCACAAGATCTTAGTGCCAAACAATTAATTATTCTTTCATCATCTTGATCAACTTATAATTCAAAGAACCTATTCTTTATGGGGAAGAACTCAATATTACTCATTTCTTTGCTTCCTCCATGATTTGCAACTGATTAATTGTTAACTACAATAGGATAAACAGTAGCAGTTGCAGTGCCAAGTTTTTCATATGATTGGGGGCTCACCTTTAACTAATTCTCTCTTCCTTTTTAATTTTTTTTTTTTTTGCTTTTTGTGTAGCACTTCATATTTTAAAATATGTCTTGATACATTTTGTTACTTGTGTTGTTATTAGTATTGAAATTTTATTTCAACTTGTCTATTTCTTACATCTTCGAAGGTCTAATTATTTTTAAAAATATTTAATTGGTAGTAGTTAGTTTGAAAATTAAAAGTAACAACTTCAAATTTTAATATAGTTTATGGGTGGTATGATATTTTTAAATTTTGAAAACCACCTGTATATGTTAATTCAATCATGCTAAAGAGGAAAAATTATGGCTTAAGATGAATTATTTATTCATTTCTCCATAATACTTCATATTTAAAAGTCAATTTTAACATTTGAAAAATCCAATTCATTATTAGTCATTGACAAATGCGCTCACGGCTCACTCCAAAGGTGAAATATTCTTTTCTAAACCTAAAAGGGTAAAGGGTTGAGTAAAATTAGTCTATTTAATATCAAGATTTATTGATATCGGCAACTTGCTAAACCTAAATATAAACCATCCCAAGGCAGAAAACGTTCATAACTAATTGACCACATAACTCAAAAAGGAAATCAGCGATAATAAAGTGCAGATACAGTCCGCCACAGACCACATACACATTGATTAATAGTAATTCTTTGTTAACCACGGTGAATATTAACAAGGGATTACTACTAACCACGGTGAATATTAACAAGGGATTAGTACTAACCACAGTGTGTATGGTGGACTATTTACACTTTATTATCGTTGATTTCCTTTTTGGGTAGTATGAGGACAAAGACTAAAACGACCACAAGATGTCAATTAGTTGTGGGTGGACCATTTACACTTTCTTTTACATATTATATTACTTACAATGACAAACAGTCTAATCATTCTAGCTTGATGCAAGTTAAGTTATGATTCTTTGTCTTCAGCCTTTAATTTGTTCGATATTAACTAAAATTCATGGACGAATAGCTTGTTTGACTAAGTTCTCAGGAAGCCAAAAATGTTTTCCTTTTTCTCTCGGGTGAAAAGTGCTTATTTTAGAAAATTGAGGTATTTTGACTAAGTTTTTAGAGAAAAAATAAGTGTGTTTGAATAGTAGCAAAAAATGTTTTTTTTTAGAAGTTAAAGAGGTTGTTTTTCGCTAGAAGCACTTTTAGAACCTTAGCCAAATATAAATTACTGCTATAATATTGGCAAAAGTAATTTTTAAATTGATTAGTCAAACACGTACTGCCTCGTACTCCTACTCTCCAAAATTACATTTCCGGACAACAAATACTTACTTTTCAAAATAACCAGATGTTGAAGGCTCGGCCTAATAGGCTGTAAATACAAAATCTGTAATCCGTCCCCCGCACCGATAAGCCGTTAATTATAAAATTTAAATCCATTCCCCACCCGCTAATCCGATAACCCAATACCAATAAGCCAGTAAGTCAATTTTGCGGTTGGGTTATCGGTAGCGGTCGGTTTTGAACAACCGTACCAATTAAATGGGTTAGCCCAATGAAATTGGACCATTACTTAAATCCATATTTATTGACTTAAATAATTAACCCAATTATATTAATCCATAATATTTATTCGGAGCAATATATTATGTATTTCAAATGTAATCCAAATAACTTTATGGATTAATTTGATACATTTTAAACGTCCACACCGGGCTTCAAAATCTTTTTTTAGCTGAATATCTATCGAAAACAACTTGTCTACCCCCACAAAAATAAGGGTAAGGTCTGTATATATCTTATTTGTCCTATGCTCCACTTGTGGGGTTAAACTGGATATGTTGTCGTTGTAGTATTAATAATTTTATTTTAGTATATTAAAAATATGAAATGTCATATATAATTTTTAAGAGGGATAATAACACTTTTTGTCCCTAAGTTAATGGTAAATTATGCTATTTGGTCTTTGTAATATATGACTCAACATATTCAATTTTTAATTTTTTAAAAAGTGTGTTTTGGTCCGTTCATATAAAAAATATGTTATTTTTGACTATTTATAAAATTAAATTACTATCAAATATGGAGTACCAATACAAACTTAACATAACAGATAAATAATTTAGTGATGGGATGGTTACTAGTTATGATAAATTTGTGAATATACACAAGTAAAGAGATCAAAAGTGCACAACTTAATTAATTAGAGATTTAACGTTCTTAGCTAGGTATAATAGGGATTAAACTCAGAATTTATAAGGACCAACTAATCCTTTTTAAAAATAATCTTGACATTTTATATCGGGATTATGAGCTCGTTTGGATTGGCTTATAACTCAATCAAACCAGCTTATAAGTCATTTTTAATTTATTTGGGTGTTTGATTAAAAAAAATAGCTTAAATTAAATTAAAAAATGCTTAAATTAAGCCAAAATCAAGAAGTTGCTCAATTCAACTTTTTTTTTTTTGGCTTAAAAGCCATTTTGATTTTATCAATAACTTTACGTTTTTATTCTTTATATTTTTTTATTAATTTCAATAGTATTCTTACCTCTAAAAACCCTTCAATCATTTTTATTCAAAATATAATTTCTTATTTATAAAATAACTTATATTACTTAAAAAATACTTTTACTTTTGTTTCGGTTAATCCAAACTGGCTGTATATTATATTTTGCTCATGATTAGTGACTTTCCTTTCAATCTGACCAACAAAGCTGATGGTCACTGAGAGCTGACTAATCAACTTCCTTTCCTCTGTGCCGAAGCAATGGCCACGTCATACAGCTCGCCGTCACTTTCCATCCGATCACCTCCGTCAACTCTACTACTTCATATTCCTCAGCGCTATAATCTTACCTCTAACTCTTCTTTTACCCGGTAAGTTGCCTTTAATCTCATCAAAATAAATTGTACCTTTCTTCATCGTTTTTGTTCTTAGCTTTCTCTCTTTGTGTGTACTTAACTAAACATTTAATTGTCTTATTAAATTCCAGGTTGAAAATGTCAATTCCGTCAACCCCACAAACTACAGCAATCCCTGACAATAGCACAGTTGTGGGTCTTCTTTCTTGATAGTCTCTTCACGTGTCAAAAAATATAAGCTGAAACTGTTGCAGGATTTACTGTATTTTTTTTGAATTTGTTACGTGTTTTGTTGAGTAGTTAGGTTGTGGAATGACCGCAGTGGATTTCCTTGTTGCTGTTGATTCTTATCCTAAGCCTGACGATAAGATTTGAAGCACAAGTTTTCAGGTTATTATTTTTTGTGTTCTCTTGATTAATGTGCTATCATTTTCAGTGGTAATTTCAAAGGAAAATTGTGTCTTTATTAGGTTGAAGGAGGTGGTAATGCAGGGAATGCTTTGACTTGTACAGCTCGTTTGGGTCTATCTCCAAGAATTATATCAAAGGTCTGAGCTTATGGCTTGTAAATATCAATTGACTGTATAAGTACTGACTGACTCATTTTTGTGAGTTTTTCGTATACGAATCAAGTACATAGATTTAGCTGTGTAAGTTTCTTTTTTTTTTTTTTAAAAAAAAGATATCTATTTTATGTTACAATAGCTTCAAAGAAGAATTCTTTTCTTATTACCCCTTTAAAACATTTTTGTTTGTCATAGGAGTCCTAACTGTGTGAGACATGGGATAAAGAACTCCAATATCATGGCAGACAATGTTACTGTCTTACTGAGCACAGGTCCCATTTTTGCTTGGTTCTGATTAGCTTCTTGAACCACTTTCCTGCTATTCGAGTTTACACACACCAATTTACATTTTACCTCCTGCCACATGATTTCCAAGAGAGTGGTTTGTATCACAGTTTTGACCTCCGTGTTCCTTTAATCTGGACTTGATTGGAGTAAGTCAACTTTTATGCAAATGCATGTAAGCCTACAAGAATCAATTTGTCCTGTAAATTTGTCCCTCAATACTGGTGGTCAAGATAATATTACTACTACAACATACCTAATGTAATCACATAAGTGGGGTCTAGAGAGGATACTGTGTACGCAGACCTTATCCCTACTTTCGAAGGTAGAGAGGTTGTTTCCAATAGACCCTCAGCAACAACAGTAAATAATGCTACTTCCTTTGAAATTTGCATAGCATGGAATAAATAAATATCTAATGAAATGTTGCCTGACTCGTTGTGCAATTTTCTGTATCATTCGTGATTACTGCATAAGGAGTCGCCTATAACTGTCATTTCTATAAAACTATTTCTAATTTCCTTCACCTTTCCACACATAACCCTTTTGCGATAATGATATCGGAAGTCTTCACATTTTTATTACTATTTTCGCCTGTAGGTTGCAGATGATTCTCAAGGGAAAGCAATACTGGAAGAGTTAGAAGCTGATGGGGTTGATACATCGTTTATGGTGGTGAGTTTGGCTATGTTCGGTTCTGCACGTTTCTCTTGCCTTGCATCTGTTAAATCAATCTCAACATGAGTTGTTTCCAATGCGTTAGTAACATCAGACATAATGTTAGCGTTTAATTCACCTCAACCTGTAATCTTGGGTTCAGGTTTCCGAAGGGGGCCATTCAACATTCTCTTACGTCATTGTCGATAGTCAAGCGTGAGTGCTCTCAGTTTTTGTTAACTGCTGTTTTGGTGATTGTTTGTTGGCACATAGAATTTGTTTTTTCAGAGCCTTAACATCAATGCAGGATGTGGAACTTTTTCTAGTTTGGCAGAATCAATAAAGAAAAAGTTCTGCTGGGGTTTGCTTTATATTTGGTTTCTGGATAAGTAACAGTATACCGTATATTGCTTACGCAAGAACCAATAAATGTTGTTTGTTGAGGATTTGAGATACATGCCACTTGTAAGTTAGCCTGAAAAAGTAACAGAAATTGTTAAGTCATTAATGGCTGAAGCAATTCTATCCATCATGAGTAAAAGAAAATAGATAAAGAAACTATCGATAAGAATATATATAACATATCAGCCCTCGGCAATATGAAAACTTCTTGTGTTTTTCTTCTTAAAAGGGTAATTTTGTTAAACCTTGCTAGTGTATCTGTTTTTTTTTTTTTTTTTTCATTGCTAAAGGAATTTCTCAAATATCGTGAATTCTCTATTGAATATTCAGTCTGCTTGGATATTCACAAAACTCTAGGTGATTTTTGTAGGCAAGTCTAAATCATTTGGTTCGTTCAGAATATTTGTCTTTTATTATATATTTACTGTATATAAATATAATTTTATTTTTGCTTGCGCACGTTATTGGAGATGAAAATGACGGATTAAGGCCCTTCAGTGATGTCTAACTTGTGTTTACTTCCAAGCTTCATTTCTATATTAAAAAGAATGTCAATCATGCTTATAAGCTAAAGCATTTTTTTAATTTATACATGAAAAGTTCAAGTTTATTTCTTGATTCTTTGAGACGGAAGGATTATACATCTTTCATATTCAGTGCAAAAAAAACCCTGGTATCATTTAGGACAATATTTCATACTATATTCCTGTGAAATGATTTTATCGAATGATGCCTCCATGGGCTTTAAATATTTGGAAACCATGGAAAACAACCAATTACAATCTATAAAGTGCAATGAAAAAGGAAGAGAAAGAGAATAACTCGAGAGTTCTAGGTTTTGAAGGAAGTAAGAACTGGGGAAGAGAGAAGAAAGTGAAGAAGGTTAAAAAGAGAAAGATCTGGTCTGGGTTACATTTTGGAAGAAGAAGATAGAAGTGAGAGAAGGAGCTAATTATAGTTAACATAAATATGTCTTGTCCATTGAAATTACATTACTAACATTAGGATACGTGTCACAAATCGGATGCCCCACCGATCAATACTGGCTGGAATTGAACTGGATCACTGAAATTGACCAAAAAGAAGAATAGATGAACGGGGAAAGAAGAGAGAATAGACGAAGAGGGAAGATAGAAGTGAGAGAAGGAAGTTAAACATAGGCCATAGTTAAAATAAATATATATCGTCCATTGAAATTACATTTTTGTACGTGTCACAAATCAGATACCCCACCAGACAACTTTGAATGGAATTATACTGGACTGGATCTTAATCCGAAAATGGCACGTGTGAAATAATTGACTCGTTTGTATGAAAATATCGCATTCGACGGGAAGTAGTGGTTGGGTGAGCACAGTACGACGGGAAGTAGTGAAATGACTCTTAAGCCCCAAATCCCTTTTCCTATAAGTTACCTGTCTTTGGGCATCTTGGCTGAAGGAAGAGAGGAAAAAATTCTTGTATTGCTATTTGAAAATTTGCTCCTTAATGGCAGAAGTTGTAGAAAGAACAAGGGTTTTTCAGGAGCAGAACAGACCTCCTCCTCACCAGGCAAACATAATGGTTTTCGCTCTCATTTTCCCAACAATGGTTGCTCTGTTGCAGCTCAAATACCAAGGCAGTGACACATCGCCTTTCGAGATTCACTTTGCTGAGATGTTTTTGTCCGTCGCGAGTTTCCTCATTTGCTGTTTTTCCCACGATGCTCTGCTAAAAACTCCCCCCGACTCAAACCACGCAAAAATAGTTCAATTTTTTGCCTTTGTGTTTGGTCGTCTCACATTGGCATCTTTCTTATCACTTCTTTTCCCCTCACTACGCCCCTTTTTTTATATAATTTCTGTCTTATGCTCCGCAGCTCGGTTGCTTAATAGCGCACTTACTCAACGATTGAACTGGCTTTATCATAGATTCGCGAATTCCGAGCTATTAAAATGGCTTTTTCATAACTTCGTGAATTCCACAGACACGGATAGTTCCGAAAACCACCCTCCTGCTTGAACGAAAAAAAAAAAAGTCCTCGATTCAAATTCTTAATTCTTCGTAGAAGAGTTACAATGTTTGATCTTTCCACTGCAATTTATTTCTATTTTGCATACGTAGTTTTAAAAGAATAAGTTTGTTGTAGCACCTGCGCAGGGATTCTGACAGGAAAAATTGTAACTATGTATACGTACTATTGCGTTTATATACATATTGTATCTCGTTGGTGTTAATTAGTATATAATGGTTTAAATTTCTTCGAGCGTCGATTTTCTGATGTGGAATTATTTTTCTTTTTCTTTTTAAACTTTGGTCAAGTTTGTTATTATCTAAGTACTCTATAACAGTTGACCTCAAACAATTCTATTTTATCGAGATTCAGGTATATTAATAAAGCGACGCATGTTAAACTCATATTATTTATTTTATCCTTTGTGACATTTTTGTGATTAATTAAGAATCAAAGTGAGACGGAGGGACCAGGGAGAACTTGGTAATTTTTTTATTTTCGACATGGTGTATGGGATCCAATGTGTTACTGCAAAAGAATTTCAGGAAAAAAATGAACTAATTATAAAAGGCTGCGTTTTTTGACTTACTAGTTGCACGAGGCCCGGGCAAACTCAATGTATAAAAAATAGTAATTTTAAATAAATCAAGTATAATTTATGTTATATTTTTCTAACGCATAATTAATACTATAATTAGTTGCAGTTAATCTCATTCTTTTAAATAAATTTCATAATTATTAAAGTTCCTTAGTTAAATAACTGGATAAGCTTTAAAGAAAAAAATTCTTTATATGTAAGCAAGTTTAGCAAGAAAATTAGCAAACACGTAAGGGCACAAGTGATTCGATATTGTATAAACTAACATGATAAATTATGACAATTGCAACTCAACATTTTTATGAACTTGTCAGCATGCGATTTTTAGTTATAGATCGAGAAGAGATTTCTATTGATAGCTATTAATTTTCCATCATTATTTTGTGTGTCATGGGTTTATGCTAGTTAAAATGGTGATTTTAGCTTAACTTTAAATGAAACTCAAGAAAAATTTAAATTCATTAAGATGAATCTCAAGAATGAATTTACTTCTTCAGATATACTTTACACTTGAAAAAAATGAATTCTCAATTAATCAAATAAGAAAGTTTAAAGACAATTTGATATTTACCGATGACGTTTCCTTCATTTTCAACACTCTAAGGCACCATTCTAAATTTCTACTTTTAGTATTTTTAATGCATCATAGATATTCTCAAAGAAAGGAATAAAAAATTTCATAAACTTTTTTATTCAGTTTTCAACAACGTAACTAATTACATGAGGATTGCACTTTATTTAATGTGAATAATATATAACCTCGTTCAAATATACGATTACCATAGTTTAGGATAGTTTTAACTTCTTCTCCTTTTCCTTTTCTTCATCCCAAATATAGTTGAACAGTTGTTTTTTTTTTTTCAAAAAAATTAAAAGTTCTTGTCCTATTCCCCAAAAGATGCAATTTTATTGATTCTTGAAATTATTTTACACACTGTACGTTAATATACTAAAATTCATTGCACTAAACTTACAAAAAAAAAACATCTAATAATTGAAATATATATTTTTTGAAAAACGAAACTTATTTATGACAATTTCTTATTAAGTAATTTCAACTGTTTTTTTTTTACTAAATCAGGAAAAGAGTAAATTTTGATTTTGTTAAAGAAAAACATAAAGTAAGGTGTATCGAGAAATTAGTCGTGGACGAGAAAAAAAGTGTTAAGCGCAATTTAAAATAAACATGTTTCCAAAAACTTTACTGTTGATGGAATATTTCTGTTTAAACTCACTTATGCTTATCTTGAACTCATATAAAATTTTAATTTTGTTTTTTATTTAAATTAATGAATTTTTATATAAGAATCATATTAAATTGATACTATTTGATTAAGAATAATTTTGTAAAAATACTACTTATTTTTGAGAAGGTGAGTGATTTTTTAAGGATTGTGTCCAAGTTAAATATATCATGTAATATGAACTGGAATAAAGTTTTAAAACGGATCATTAAAAATTACTACTCTATTATATTTCAATTATAAAGGCCCAGGTGGGTTGGAAAAAAAAATGCCCAGGTTTAATGATTTAAGAAAATGAACAGGACAAAAAATGGCATGGGAACAAGCCAATCGCAGCAGACACGTGCCCACTTTTAAGGACCCCTCTAAGGCTGTGACGACGACCAAATTTGGGGTTCTCGTTTATATATAATAAATATAAAAAATAATATTTGGCAAGGCTGTAATTTGTCCGTTTATGAATTAAACAAGACGACAAGCAACACCGTTAACATATTAATCGGTAAGTGGGTCTTGGAGTCCAAAATAATTACTCCATAAAACCTTCAAAACAAATAAAGAGCTATTATACTTTTATGAACCACAGCTGAAACACCAAACAAATATTGAACGCATTACATATACTTTTTACATCAGTTTTATCAATTGGTCATTTTTAATTACTACGTTTTGACTAGTTATGCTTGTTAAAATGTTTAATTTTAAAGTATGGCGTAGTTGGCCGTGTTTCTTGACAATCAATATCAACCAATTAAAGATACAAAGTTGCATTAAGCATAGAAAATGACCTAAAAAGGATGGATTCATATCAGTTTTATTCAGACCCCCTGCCACTTTGGGTAAAAAGACCGTTTCCCAAATAAAGGTGCTTTCTTGAACTGGTCAATGCCACCAGTCCAAAGAAACTTTCTGCATATGGCCTACACATATTTAATAATCTGCTTAGGCAACACAAATATTTGGGACCAAAAGGTTTGTATAGAAAATAAGATGCTCTTAATTAATTGCTCCCTGCCAGCATAGGATAGAAATTTTGCAGTCCATGAGGTTACTCTTCCTATCATTTTGTCGAGTAAGAGTTGACACTGCATTACACAGCGATATGTAAGCTCCACTGGAACTTGTGCAAAAAGAAAGATAGATTGTGGATCCAGTGGACTCATTCTTACTATATTAAGGGACAGTCTTTGTGGGATGTGTGTCCAAAGCAAGCCTCTTGGATAATTAGGAAAATTCTGAAAGCCCAAGAACATTTCATAGCTACTGGAATTTCGTATGATGAGGTAGTGACTTTGGAAAAATTCTCTATCAGGAACATGTATATGAAGCTGAAAGGTGAGTTCATAAAAGTGGGTTGGAGGAAATGGGTATGTAACAACTTAGGGTGTCCTAAGTGGATATTCATTATGAGACTTGCCATTTATGGAAGACTTGCAACACGAGACAGATTGATAAAATGGGGTATGACTACTGATCCCGAATGTGCACTATGCCAGAATGCTGATGAATCCTTAGAACACCTACTCTTTTCTTGTCAATTCTCAAACATGATATGGAGGAGAATGCTTGCTTGGCTGGGTGTGCAAAAAGGAGTATGGGGCTAGTCAGATGAACTCAAATGGGCTGTTAAATTTGGAAGAGGGAAATCTGCCAAAGTAGAAGTATATAGGATGGCTTTGGCTTGCTGTATATACCACATATGGATCGAGAGAAATCAAAAGATTTTCCAGGCGAAAGCTAACATTGGTGATAGAGTACTGAGACTGATTGCACGGGAAATACACGCCAACGGAGAAAGGCAGACCAGAATTGCTGGACAACTAAGAAACATGAACTATTATCCATGAGTTCATGAAACTTGGGGAAGGCCTGTAACAGTTGCCGTCATTGGCTATAAGTTGTTCTCCTAGTTTCAAAATGTTAAAGGAGAGGGTGAGGAAAGGTGCGCTGTTTAGCCAGTGTTTGGGTGTGTTTGTAAAGATTGTACATATTTCCCTAGTAATACAAAAGTTCAGTTACCAAAAAAACAAAAAGGGCGGATCCACAATATGCCAATTATGAGACGTAAAATGGAAGAGCATATTAATTTCTCCATATGAATATATATTAGTTTAGTGTACGCGCGCAAAAGCGCTTACCTCATTTAACAACAAACACCATAAAAAAAATTGAATTTAGCTACGAACTTCGTCACTAAATTGCTCAGAATTAAGAATCCCATTTGATAATTCATTGCTAATCCATCTCTAAATAGGATCAGCAACAAATTTTACTGTTCAACTTTTCGTCAATAATTCATTTTTATTCAGTAGTGAAATAACTTGATATTTAAAAGAATACTGAGAGTTTTCATTTGTTAATAAGTGTAATAAAAAAAATGAGAATCCATTTAGAATACTCCTATATTTTGTATTTTACTATTTCACTCATACATTTATTATCATTTCAAAGTTAAACAAGTACGTTATGTTTTCCCTTCATAATATTGTTCGTCTTTCATTGCATGAATTCTACCCCTATTTTTTTTATAAATATTTACTTGAGTATTTCTTATTAACATTTGTCGATCTAAATTTTAGCTATTTATTTTATATACGTAGTTTTACTTTAATTACTTCATTCATGTTATCAGGCGGTGTATGGGTTAAATCTAAAAAAAATAAAAATAAAAAATTACAAGAGACTCATACAAATCATCTAGGTTGTTGTTCAAAAGGTGAAAAAACTACTGTACTATAAACCAAAACTAAAAGTAATGGTCCGTCATAATGAATATATATCAGAAATCATTGAATTAAGTATTTGAGGATTTTCACCAATCAAAGAAGAGTTTCTTCTTCTTTTTCTCATACAAAATAATGCCAGAAACTTATCAGAGTTTCTCATACCGTTTTTTATTTCTTTCAAACAAGGAAGACAGAAACTTACATTTTGTATTCTTCCAGATTATGTTACAAAACCACACAGCAGTAACTAAGAAGTGAATATTGAATAGTTACTGAATGAAGGTTTTGTACTTTAGCTATAGCGTTTTACAATACATATTTTATATATCTAGGGTAAAAATATAAATATAATAATTTTTAACAGGTTAAGGATTTATCTAATAAGGAAATTGGGTAATTCACTCCTGTATCAATAAGCTGTTATGAGTCTATGACGCCTTTTGGATGTCACATGCATCCTAGAGGTATATTCCAACATACTTGAATTGGATGTCACATCGAAATGAGGTCTATATATATATATATATATATGTATGTATGTATGTATGTACTTGAATTGGGTTTACATATGTATGTATGTGTATGTATATAAAATAGTAAATTATTTCTTGATTTAGTTTTCCAAACCACACAAATAAAAGTGGACATTTATTTTTAGTATAGTGGATAAGCAAAAGTAAATGAGGCAATACATTGGTGCACTAATCAGACCTTGTAGAATCTAAAATTGGTGCAGTTTTAATCCTGATGGAAGGACTGTACTTATCTTTGAGAAAAATATGTGTTAAACTAATAGTGAATTGTTGATAGACATAAACTTTTGGTACGGTAATTTTCTGGTTCAGCGTATGCTTCTTCAAGAAGCTGAAACAAAGAAAAAAATTATTTTTGTTATTATTCAATTTTTTTTTTATTTTTTTGCCAAACACCTCTAATCTTAAAAGAAAATAAATTTTCTTCCAAAAAAATTGGCAAAACAAACTATTTGAAGAAGCGGATTCTAGATTTTATTTATGAGTTCCTACAGTATCTTCATGATATATATAGAAAAATAACTAGATCTACAATTAAATATTTATAAATATTTAAAAACTTTTTTTTAATATATTATAAAACTTATACAAAAATTACTTCATTCACGTGAAACTATGAATCTGTCGCTAGCTATTTGATAGGCTTGAGCCTTGAGAAGGATTAATGGGAAAATGTTAGCACATTACATTAATTTTCACTAGAACGAGAGCTTCATGATTCTCGCCAAAAAACATAAACTTGCACAATAGGGACGTGCATAGCATGATATGACATCGAGTTACCAAATTGAAGTTGAAACCTTCAGTATTTGATACGGTATTGGATTATATTTTTAAGAAAATGGATATTAGTGATAAGAAATGAGCTTTTGGATTGATTCAACCCAAAAAATTAGCTAATAAGAGAAGATTGTCCAAAACCATATAAGAAGATCAAGACCCTTCAATCCCGCCGATGTTAGATTCCACACGACATTTAATATTTAGAAAATAAATACCAAAACACCAATATAGATTAACTTTTAACTTACCTAATACACATTTTAAATTAAAAACATGTCATAGGTGGCATCAACACCAAAAACTCCCGCTTGAATTAACGTCTACACTTAGTAGGCGTTTGGCCATAAAAACCAAATACTTATCACGTTTTTTGAAATTTTGAAATTGGAGTTGAAGATGGAGTTATATTTGATTATAGTTTTGCAAAGAATATTTGATTGTTTGAGAGTAGTAAAAGTAAATAAAGTGAAATTAAGGTTTTAGGTGTTTTTCAAATTGCAAATACAACTTCTAAGTTGTATTTAAAATTTTCATGGCCAAACGGTTATTAAATTAAATAGAGATACCAATTTCTCATGTCATTGCTTGATGAATCAAAACGGAATATTGCTAGAAGCAAACTAAAACGGCGAATTATCTTTAATTTTCTTTTTACCTAACGTAAGGACCGGTCTAATCTGTATCCTGACTTCCAATTCAACTGCAAATTTCGTTTTGCATCATTTTTCGACACTTTTGACTTCTTAGAGACAAGTGAAATTAGAACAAATCGTAATAATCGAACCTGATGAACTTCAATTTAAAAAAAAAAAATCATACGGAAATTAAGTATGATATTAATCAATGTAGCATTATAGAAAACTGAATATGTATGAACCGTATGATAGTTATTTACACTGATTTATTACACGTGTAACAAGAGGAAATAAGATCTCTTGCCCTCTTACAATTTGAATAGAAGAAAATGAATTTTTCAGAGGGTCATAAAACTAAAAAATTTTGTAAAGAATCAAAAAACCATTTCTCCCCGTAACAACTGTTTATTTAGTCAATATGGTTAGTGAAAGAAATAAAAATCTAGTCAATATGGTTTAAGGTTGCTATGGTTTAAAGGATCGGAGAGGAACCTTCTGTCACGCTCCTTTTTTCTCACAAAAGTGATTTTATATGTTAAGTTCAAAAAGGGTTTTAAATTAGAAAGTGACGAAAATTGTGCTTCGAAAAGGAATTTTATTTAGAGAAAAAGAGTCGACATCTGGCATCGTGCCAAGTCACCGTAAAATCAATATTCCTTTCAAAATAAGTTTGGCACTAAAATAATTGATCAGCGACAGAGATTCTGATTAAGGAATTCTGTTGACCAAGGGAAAAGTGTGAGGCATCCCTCGAGTCCCGTGGTTTTAGCACGATCACTTTAAGTAACTTGTATTGGCTTAAGCGGAAACTCAATCACATAAACCCACATAAAACAAACAAACACACACATGAGAAAACTCAAATATAAAGTCCGAATTATTACAACCCAGAATAAAAGAAAACTGCGATAAAATAAACCTATACTATCCTATGCTAACCTATACGAAGCTATCCCCGACATTCCGGGGTCTTCTTCACGAACGGCCGCCATTTTTACATTACATTTTTCTTTCGGGACATCCCACTTGGAAAATGAATACACAAGATTAAAAGCAAGTAAAAACAAACACGCATAAGTAATTAAACGGGCCTAGAGATTGCCTACCCCAATCTTGAATGTAGTCATACTACAAACAAAATGAAAACATAACTAACCAAAAATACATGGTACAATTCATTTATATTATAATTTATCGAGGTATAATATTATATATACATGGTATAATAAACTTTTAGAGGTATGTATTTATACATAGTATAATTCAACATATACTATAATGGTATTAAGGTATAATATTAGATATACCTGGTATAGTTCTGATATCAATTATGAGATATAGATAAAAGTTATATATTCATGAAATACATTTGTTAAGTTGAAAGTATTTTTTTGTGAAAAAAGTTTACTAAATATAAATATATATTTGTAGTATATGTATGGTATAATTTTTTTATATCTAAAGCATACCATATATACTTATAGTATAAACATAATATATGACAAAATCATATAATTAAAATGGAAAGAAACTAGGAACACAATTGTCGTTTGTAGAATATATTTTTTTTAGCAAAAACGTAGGAAGAGAATCAATTATTATGCTGATAATGATATGCAATTCTTCAATGGTTGCTTCTTCGTGATGGTGATTATGCGTGCCCCAAATTTCCAATTATTTATTCTTGATATTCCTAAACACATTATAACACAAAATCCCTCCTTCTTTCTCCTTCCCATTATCTGTATACCATAATTTCTCAAGCTAATGACTAAATTTCTCATCAACAATTTCAAAGACTCTAAAGTCCCTCCCCCATCTCAACGTATCATCTTGAACGAATCGTCCACGCCATAATTCTTGGCTTTAAAGAAATCCATCAAAATGATATGCGTGCTCGGATTCCCTTTAATTGGCAATAAAGGACACCCCATAAAGAAATGTTAGTCAAATCCTCGGTAATACTCTTAACAGAGAACAACTTATTTTAATTTTGCCTAAATATATTCACTAAGAATTGCATCTTCCACTGAGAAATATTTCACTACTTCTTCTTCACCGAAAGAAGTAGCCATTGGAGAAGCTCATTGAAGCTTGTATTGAATTTTTGGGATACGGGTATGAGTCTTTTAATTAGATATCGGGTCATGGATTGAATTTTAATTAATTAATGATTAGTTTAAAATAGGTCAATAGGATGATAACACGTGTTCCTTTATTAAAATGAGGGGTATATCTATGTCAAAATATAACGGCATGGGTATATTTGGACTCAAAATATAACGATAAGGATTTGGACCCAAAATATAACGAAGGGTAAAATTTGACCCTTTTCTGATAGTATAGGGGTATATTTGGCCCTTTTTCGTTTTTAATATCTGTGTGTGCGTCTCTATTCCCCTTTGTTTTTTTTTTTTTAAATTGTGTGCAGTGTATATTGTGTAGAAGAGTGGAGTAGTGAGCAAGAAAAATTCTAGTGAACCCCACGTACGGAATATGCTCCAAGTGTGATGGTATATATGTGCAGGTGTATGAAAACGTGTATTGTAAAATGGAGTGAGAAGGATTAGTTTGTTGGAAGGAATCTTACGAGGTAGAACTTTTTAGTTGGTCTTTTTTTTTTTTTTTTTTTTTTTTTTTTTTTTTTTGTCTTTTCTTTGTTTTAATAAAAATCTAAATATACTTATTAGCATATTAATCACTTCAGTTTAGACTAAGAAAAATACAAATTTATACATTTAAATTCGGTTAAAAAGAAAAGAATATTTTTTGAAATTTTCTCTTTATCTTAAATACGACTCTATTTTTTTGTATTATATTTTTTTATTTTCACAAAAAAACAACTAAAATGAGATAAATTCCGGAATAGCAAGATTAAGCCGAAAAGAAATATCTAATTTTAAAAATCGTGTAAAACAGTAAGAGAAAGATAAAAAATTACGTGTCTACACCTTCCTGAATTTTCAACGATGACACATATGTTAATGTATAGCATACATCTTACATACACTAATTAACTACCAACGTCTTACAAAAACAAAAGAATCCTAACATATAGTAATATAATGTATAGAATGACCTACATAATTAACTAATATATAATCCACCCTATATAGCCGATACCTTAATTACTTCCAAGTGTTGTATGAAATTTGGTTCCTTCAATGGCAGAAGCTGTAGAGAAAACAAGTCGCAGTTATCTCCACGGCCAAAACTACTCCAGTGGGCAACTCAATAATGTAATTTACCTTTTAATAGCCCTAGGATTATTGCATAGATACCATAATTAAAGCGAGATTAAGACGCGTACCTGTTTAGTCATCTTGTTTATCAATGCGCAAGCGCGTTCCACACGTATGAAACGATTGACTACCTTCCTCTCATTGTTCCTCCTACAATTGGCAGTCGAATGGGGCTGTTGCCTTTTTGGGTTGACGATATGAGAGGGACCTAGCCATATATTTATAGGCATCAAGCCTTAACCTAATGAGCCTTCCCATAACGGGCTTTATTAGGTCTTCAACAGAGCCTACACTACTGCCAGTCCACACCAATACAAGAAGTGATTCAGGCCCAACAAGGAATCCAATATTTGAATGGCCAAGTCATGTTCACCAACTATATTTATTTAGCCTGTTTCATAAACCGCAATAATTAAGTTAATGTTAGTCCACATTTAGTTAAAATTCCTAACATATATCACATATTGCATCAAAGTATGCTAAAATGGTTGGGTTTATATTTGGTCCTCTCACATTGGCATCTTACTTATCGGTCCTTTTCCCATCACTTTGCCCCATTTTCTACTCAATGTGTATCTTCTACTCTGCAACTCAGTTGCTGAATAAAACAGTACTCACCAAACCACTCAACTGGATTTATCATAAATTCATGAAGAACCCGGATAGTGACAGTTCCGAAAACATAATTCCTGTTTGATTATACGTTGTCGATTTTTAAATTCTTCTTTGTAGAAGTGGTGCTATGTTTATGGCTTCTCCTCCCTTTCTATTCGGGAAATTAGACAATAATTGGTGATCTTGAACTTTTGACCCCGCTTGCTCTATGGTAAACCTTCAAAGGAAAAATTTATTAACTTAAAGTTTTAGCCAAAGGACAACTGAGGTTAAAAGTTCAAGATCATCCACATCCCATTTTTTTTTCAAATTATCCTTTTCTATTATGCACTTAAAAATTCTGTAAATTGTGATTCGGCTTGTAATACTTGTTTAAAGCTTTTCTATTGATGGATTGAGGTTAGATTGGATTGATAAAATCTAAGCCCACATGAGTTGGGTTAGCCCATTATACAGAGGAATATCATGATCTTACCGTTTAATTCATGGATTTATATAGGTAAAATTACTCAAATGACTACCTTATTGTAGCTTTCTATCATTTGTAGTTATCCTTTTAAATTACCATTTGTAGCTATGCTTTGCTAAAATTCTGTATTTTTTCGCGTGTATTTGAAGGCCTTCAAATACATGACTAATCAGTAACAATGATTTTATGTATTTGGACGCGTGTATTTGAAGGGCTTCAAATACATATCTAATCAGTAACAATAAAACACATTGTGTACTTTCAAACTACTTATGAAGCCAAATGCATTCAAATTTTCGTGTATTTGAGAGCACTGTTCATATATTCACTTATTTGAATGGATTTCAACAAAATTTCAAATACATTGTGTACATTCAAACTACATATAAAGCCAAATACATTCAAATTTTCGTGTATTTGAGAACACTGTTCAAACATTTCATGAACATTCACCCTAACACTAGAGAAACAATTTATGAACTAAAAGTCCTGCAGACAAAAGATTATGGAACGCCCAATGCATCTCAAACATCCTTGTTTAGTTACAATGCACATTAAGTTGTTGAGATTGGTCTAACATTTTTTCCTTTTTGTAAATAAAGAGGAAGTAAGAAACATATGTCCTGGGTTACTGGTCTGGCGTTTAATTCAAGAAACAAGTACAGTCAACTACACTATTTGATCGTTCTAGTATGGTCGATAACGTCTACCACGGTTGGAATCATCTGATGATGATGGTGGCGAAGATCTGTTTGTTCATAAATCCCTTAACCTTAAGATCTGAGAGTTTCTGTAGCCTATCAGGTGGGGGCAGGGGCAGCGGCGGCGCACGCCGTGGTGGTGGTTATGGCGGCGCAGATGAGAGAAGGGGAGAGAGAAAGTTTTTTAGGGTTTTGAGAATGAAAAATATGAAATGGGTAATGAGTGGGAATAGAGAAAAATATATGTATTTGTGTATGTTTTTTGATATAACTACCAATTGTAATTTAGAAAAGTGAATTAGCTACTAGCGATAATTAAATAAAAGGGTAGTTATTATTAATAATTAGGTCTTAAAAGAAGCTACAACCAGTAAAAATTCAATTTATATATCAATTTTTGCGCGGATTGTTCTTCAAAGACACTGGTTTTTAACTTTTGTCCCTCAAATTGCTAGTCTTTAATTTTTGTCGTTTGCTTAAAAAGGTGGCAAAAAAAACATCGAGGTTTTGGGTTCGAACCTCCGCTCAATAAAAATAAAAAATAAATCGCAAGGCAAGCTTTGCAAAAAGTCTGCCTTATGCGGCAGAGTTTGCCTTAAGGTATAACTAAAGTCTGCCTTATGCGGTAGACGTTGCCTTAAGGCATAACTAAATGTCTGCCTTATAAGGAAAAGTCTTCCGTATCCGACAGACTTTTAGTTATGCATTAAGGCAAAGTCTGCCACATAAGGCAGATTTTTTGCGAATCCTTGCCTTACGAATTTTATTTTTATTTTTATGATTAAGCTGGAGTTCGAACGCAAAACCTCAAAATATTTTAGGCGAAGATCAAAAATTAAAGATCTAAAATTTGAGGGACAAAAATTAAAGACCACCCCGAAAAGAAGGGCAATCGTGCAAATTGCCCCATATTGTACTTCTGTTGGTATTTTGTTTTATAGGCCTATATATATGGAGCAAAATCAACTTTTGGAATTGACCGCTTATTACTCCTTATGTGTCAATTTATTTGTCTTATTTTTTTTAGTCTGTTTAAGAAATAATATGTTTTTCCTAATTTGAGAATCTTTTAATCTTAACATTCATATGACATGTTTAAGATCACAATTAAAAGATATGTTGATACATTATACACATTTATAATTTAAGATCACAAGATTCACTCTTTACTGAGCAAATTGAAACAAAAAGATTAATATATGTGTTTCTAGGTTCTCAGTTAATCAAAACCTGTTTTCATCTGCCCATAAGGTAAATAATGAGCTAATAGCATTTTTGGTCCGTCAATTATTGATAGATTCTAGTTTTAGTCCTAGTGATATCTAACAATGCACATTTTAGCGTTCAATTACTTGAAACATGTATGCACTTTTGATTCCTTTGTTATTGAATATTCACAAATTTCTAGAATTATTAACTAATTCACTATTAAATTACGCATGTATTATGTTAAGCTTGTACTATTACTACTAATTTAAGGGTAATATAATTCTAAAAATAGTTTAAATATAACATATTTCCTACATCAATGGACCACAAGTACACATTTTAATTAATTGAAGGCTAAAAGTGTTGAGTAATATTATCACAAAAACTAAAATTAGAATTTACCAATAATTAAAGAACCAAAAGTGTTATTATTCCTTTCCTAAAACAAATGCGAACTGCAAGAGGTATTTATTCGATGTTGTTATCATTTCTACGGTTTTGTTCTTATGTTAGAGTGGAGAGGCATCCAAAACTGAGTTACAATTATTATCAATCTTGGGTAAGGTTGGAAAGTATCACAATTATTTGATGATGTTTTATCTCCAGAAAAAAATTATCAATCTTGAGGTCTTTCTTTTAATTTTTTCTCTTTGTCTAGACATATATTCTTCTACATTTGTATCATTTTATGTGTGAGATTTGGCGGTTGAGCAGAAGTCCTTCAAACTTTGTAGAAAGAACTTGAACTTTAATGCGAAGATTGTATCAGGAGCCTTCCATCTTTACATCTTTGCTGATAGAAGTTTTTGATACAGCCATTACTTCAGAGGCTTTGTGTTGATTCTGAACTGCATGTGTGTACCCTGTTCCCTAAGGATATTCTTTTTATGTCTTGGTATGATTCCCAAGATCGTTATAGCGAGGCATATAACGAGTTCAACTACTATGCATTCTTTGTTTAGTTGGTCAAGTTGTGCCAATTTTTTTAGGCCTACAATTCACTAAAACTTTTTAGGTTAAAAAGATGTCAATAATATGTAAGTTGTACCATTTTATTGTTCGTGTATAGCTTTTTTATACAATCAGGTTCAGCTGAATTACAATGCTCTCCCAATTTATGTGGTACTTTTCGCTTTTCGAGATTCAAACTATATGAACTTTGATTAACCTTTAAGATTCATTTTATTGATATGAGGAAAGTTGTAACTTATACTCCCTCAGTCCCAATATATATGGGGTGTTTGACTTGGCATAAGAAAGAAAGGAAGACTTTTGAAACTTGTGGTTTAAAATGAGTCATAGATATTTGTGTGGTTGTAACTTGTAAATCATTTAATTGAAGGTAAAGATAGTATTTTAAAGTTAAATTGTTACTAAATTTAGAAAGGTTTCATTCTTTTTTAGACTGATTAAAAAAGAAAGAGTGTTATAGATTGGGACGGAGGGAATGATACTTTTCATGTAGTTTTCAACTATATAAATAATAATCTTAAAATATTAAGTTAATCTAATATAATTTAGCTTCAAAATTTAGTTAAATTGACTCTTATAAAGCGAAAAATATCACATAAATTAGGACGAAGGGAGTAGGTAATAACACTAATTTGGTAACATGGGAAGTAAAGTAAGTAGCATGCAATAGTATGTTAGAATGTAATAATAGTGTAAAAATTTGCTTCAAGTTAAATCCTCCGTATAAAAGACAAACCAAAACTTTGAAGGAAATCGTAAAAGTTCTAAAAGGGAAAATTATATAGACAGAAACTCAAATTTAGCTTCGTTTGATATTAAAACTTACCAAGTGATCATAACCTCAACTTAACACAGGTGTCTCGTAGACCTTCAAGTTAATTAATTAACTGTCATGCTTTTAATTTTACCAAGACCAACTGTCATTTTTTGTTAGAAAGAAACTCATATATTTTCCCTAGCACTAGCATATTTGTGTTCATTCATGAGAAACCATTTTTACCAAGACCAGCGTGCCTAAGTTCAATGAAACTACAAGAAAGATGGTTCCATGCCAGATTGATAAAACTTTGTTTATTTAATTTTCTTAAAAAGAATTCTTGTTTCCAATTTGTTCCCCGCTTCTCTATCCAGTATCCACGTCCCTCGTCCCAAAAATAAAAAGGTTTGCACATAATTTGACAGCATTGGCTGTACAAACTGAACTCATTGATCCTTTTAACCTTTTATCCTCTCATCACCCTTTCCCTCTCTCATGAAATCTAAAAAGAAGAAAAACCAAAAAGGATCAGTTCCCTATCACAAGTACTACGAAATTAATAGTAGTAGTAAGTCTTTTAACTAAACTTTTATCACACAATATAAGTTTATTAGTACACCTCCGTATTAATTTACATGACACTCTTTCCTTTTTTAATAATTTAAAAAAGAAATGACATTCTTCCACATTCACTAAACAATTTAACTTTAAACTGTCTGTTTACCTTTAATGAAATGATTTATAGCCCATAAAATTTTCTGGCTTATTTTAGATCACAATTTCAAAAGTCTTCATTTTTCTCTTAACTCCATGCCTAATCAAACACCTTCACATATATTGGGATTGAGGGAGTACTTACATTTCACTCCAATTTATTAGTCTCTATGCTAACTTTTTTTTTTTTTTTTTAATCCTAGTCTTGAGTTTAATAGGCTGCGACTTTTTTAATTGTCTAGTAAATGAAATTTCCCGCGCAGTGGCTGACCGGCTGTGACCCCTGTTTGGATGTTGAAAAAACAGAATGTACTAATGTTAGTATTTGGCCAATTCGGCCATTCTTTTTGAACCTTCTACCCTCAAATATACCACCTTTTTCAAATATAACCATAAGATGTGAATATGGACATTTTTAAAAACATCGACACCCAATTTAGACGAGGAATGTCCCTCTATAAATGTTACCATACCATATACTGCTAATCAGTATAGTTTATCTTCTATCTTCTTCTTTGCTCCTTATTTGCTCTTTACCCTTTTAGCTTCTATCGTTCAAATGGCCGACAATTCAAGAATTGTCCTATTTCTCCTCCAGGCACGGAGAACCTTTACCAATCAATTCAATTCAACTTTCATGATTACACAATCCTACATTTTCTATATGTACGAGGAACATGGCACAACAAATTGCCCCCTCACTATTCTTGGATTCTTCTTAACAACTCTCCTCAACTTTTTACAGCTAAAATATCAAGGCAATAACAAAACTGATCCTTTTTCGACCCATCCAAAAACCATGTGAGTTTCAGTTACATCTTTGCTCGTATACTGTTTAATATATCGAGTTAAGCAAAGATTCTCTAATCATCCTATTTATAGGAAATTCTCCGACCTGCTAAACCATGTTATGATTTTCTTTAGTTCTTTGTTCTTTGTTATTGGCTTCCACTGCCTCCGTTGTGTTTTTCCTCTGTTTTCTTCTCTATGGTGGTGAAATGTTACTTTGTTTTTTCAAGAAAATAATGCAACAATTTGAAGAAGAATCACATTTTCAGAGAAGGGGGACCGGTGAACCAGTTTGGAATTATCTAAGGAGGAGGCTGAATATGGCTTTTTATCCAATGGAATAGAGGTTTAGTCTTCATGTCTAAATTACTGTGTATTGTAGTGTACTTTGTACCATGATTATTTCTCATGTTGTTTCGAGATTTCAATTGTTGTTATAATGTCAAGTTAAATGCATGACCATGCCTGGTATCGATTTAGCGGTAGATGGTAATATAATGAACAAGAATCGAGTCCAAAACGGTACCCGTTTACAAGAGCTCCAACTCTTTTGACCCTCTTGGCTCCCTTAGCAGCTAAGACTGGAGTAACATGTCCTTGACAACGTGTTAAAAAACCGCTAAATTTTGATTGTAAATTCGAACATAAAATCTTTAAGTTTTTTGAAATAAAGTTTATATATTTAGATACTATATAAAAAGTACTATAACACAATGATTGACAATTTTATTATTAGTAAGTTTAGACCTAGCCCTACTTGCTTGTACTTATCTTTGTTGATAATTTTTCATTAATGAAAAGCCGCTACACACACTGTCTGGTGATATATATATTCATCCAAAAATAATTGATAATTTTAAATATTTAAAAGGTTGGTATATATATAAAAAAAAGATTGCGATAAAAGAAATACTCGTTTGAATTTCGAAATTCGAAAGGTAGAAGGAGTAATATAAACACACTCATAAAATCATTGTAATTTGATTAAGTCAATCGAGATGGATTTAGGATTTAAAATTTATAAATTTCTATAACGATCTCAAGTTAATAGATAATAATAGTAATAATAAACGTGTTCACAACTAACTATTTGTAAATAAGCAATAATTTTTTAATAGATATATAGGATCTGAGCAAAAAAATTATTAATTTCATGTGAATCGGCATATTATGGATCCGCTCTTGGTGACGACCATCCTTTTAGGTCATTTTCTATGCTTAATGCAACTCTCTTATCTTTAATTAGTTGATATTGATTGCCAAGAAACACGGCCAAATACCCCATACTCTTAATAATTAAACATTTAACAAGTATTACTAGTTAAATATGTAGTAATTAACACTGATCAATTGATAAAACTGCATGTAAAAAGTATATGTAATGCGTTCATTATTTTTTTGGTGCAAACATCGACCTTTTCTTTTACCAAGTTTTGAGTCATTACCAAGAGTAACTAACAATTTATACTATATTTTTTCTTAACCCTATTGTATAAGTATGCTGAATCTATTTCCTTTTGAATTATAGTCTGAATCAATATATACTTTGTTTGTCTCGGCTAGGGCTGTACAAAGAAAATCGACAAACTGCACCAAACCGACAAATCGAATCAAACCGGAAAAAAAAATGAGTAGTGGTTTGTTTGGTTTGGTTTGGTGTTGGATAAAAAAAATCGATTATAATAGGTTTGGTTTGGTTTTAATTAAAAAAGATCAAACCGATCCGATTATATATATACAATTTATAAATATTTTTATACATATATATTTTATAAGTACGTGTATAACTTTATCACTTTTAAGCTTTGATTAGTCAGCTTTGTTCGTGATGCAATCCGTTTAAGAATTGGTACCACATCCGATTGTATAATTGATTCTTTTTTGGCAATTAAAAGAGACTTTTTCATTACAAATAGCTACTGTTGTATAATGTCAAAACACTACTATGGCAGAACAGCCTAGCAGTGATCAAAACTAGCCTTTATCACATCAAAACAACTCAGACAATAAACAAAACTAGTAGACTAAGGGTAGAAAATCAGCTCATCCAATTTTTTTGTGAGTGCTGTCCACTGGGAACCTCTAACAAACACCTCTTGTATGATCCTCCTTGTAAGTATTTGTGGAATTAATTCTTAATGCTAAATTTGAGTTATAATCTTTTTGTTCATTTAGCGATAGGCTTTTTAAGTAAAGGTTTAAAAGCTAACTAAAACTCATTTTACGGAACAATATTGAAGTTGATTGTTACAACATTCTGTTTGATTGTTATAATTATACATCACATGCATGTTCTATACTTATTTGATTCAATTGTTATGAATTTTTTATTTAATGAGTCAATGAATTCACCACACATTTTTCATTTTACATATTTAGAAATAGAAGGGTAAGATGCTTATTTTTGGTCAAGCAAATGCTATTATAAGATGCTTTGTATTGAACAAAAAAAAAACCCGAAAAAACCCGACTAACCTGAAAAATCCGAGAAAAACCGAGAGTGAAAAACCTGACTTTTGTTGGTTTGGTTTGGTTTATCGATTTAAAAACCCGATACAATTGGTTTGATTTGGTATTTGAAAAATCCGAACCTACTCGATCCATGTACACCCCTAGTCTCGGCCATCAATTATATTAGTGTATGGTGCTCCTGCTGTCGTTCATAAACGTATAATAGATCTTAAGTTGTTCTTTGAAGGTTTTATTAATTATTTTGGGCTCCAAGACCCACTTACCGATTAAGATGTTACGGTGTTATATAGTTGTCATCTTGTTTAATTCAAAACGTGTAAGATTATATGTGTATATATATATATGTATATATATGTATATATCTAGACCTATATATACATATATATACCTACACACACACACACACACACACACACATATATATATATATATATATATATATATATATATATATATATATATATATAACCCGTGTAATTATCATTGTGAAATAATTAATATTTATCATAATAATATATCCATAATTAATTTACAAGTGACTTGATAGTCTACGTAAGATAATCTAGTTTACAGTTGCAAACTAGATTAATCTTCAATACTTTGGTAGGCCCGAAGTGAATAAAGAAAAATGGAAAGGAAATGTGGACACTCAGCTCCCTTGTTAATATTCTCATTTGATTTTTTGTGGCAACTGATGTGGTTGTTGTTTGTGATTTTTTTTCTTCGATGATTTTTTTTTTTCAAAAACTAAATCGTTTATTAATTATTCTACAACATAATCGGTAGACACACCCCAGTTTTAAATATAGTCAAACATTTGGCATTGTTTATGTGGATATCTTTTTGCTGTTATTGTGAAATGTTATTATAGAAAATATATAATACTATAACCTAACATGAAAAATCGTTTCCACAGTAATATATAAGAGTAACTAAAAATAGGTGAAAAAATTGACGTAGCGGAAACTAGGTGAAAATATATATAGGAGTAACAACTAACAAGAATCTTTCAACATCACAGCTTCACTAGTACGAATTGGCAAATGTACTCGTTAGCTCACATTAAAAGTTTCACGCGGTTTCTTTCTAACAATTAGTAATACACCATTGATAACAGATTCCAAAAGTAATCCACGTGCTAAAACCTACAAATTTATGTCTAGTAAGAAAAAATATTTACACAATCATAACTAATAATAGTAATTGATTGCCAACGATCTTTGTAAGTTATTCTGCATGCTAGATCTGTAGTAAATTGTTTGTGTAGTTAGTGATAGAAAGAAAAGAGAAGATAAATTTAAATTTTATTTTAATTTAAAAATAACTTTTAAAGTTTTGAGTAAGAGGAATTGTGTCTATTAAAAATAACTCTCCTAACAGAGTGCCTTTCTTTTGTCTCCTAAAGCTAAACGTGCACAACTTTCATATTTGTCTAACAGTTTACTTAGCTTCTCTTCTTCTTCTCAAATATTTATACTGTTTTTAATTTGTGGGACATTCTTGTTTATTACTTAAAACTTGAATTTCGTTGACTTTTTATAAATTCCTGGAGGACTTCTGCTATAAAGCTCATGCATCAACCCTGCGACAGATTAAAATACCTTTAAGGGTAAAGATTAATCTGTCAAAGCCATCAATTTTATGTTTCCCCAAATCTATTTTTGCCAACGTTAACTCTGATGGTATATCTTTAGTCGATTTTAAGTTATCGATTGTGTAAAACTTCACACTATTATCCTTTACAATTTGTTTTTTAGTTTTATGACTTTTTTACAAGAGATTTTCATTTTTTATGCATAAGAGATCTGAAAAAAACACATAAGAGATTTTTAAAAGTCATTTTCTTCTATTTAAATTGTAAGAGGGAAAGAGATCTCATTTTCTCTAAAATTCACGGCTCTATTTCCTTTAATGTCTATGCTTAAATTGTAACAGGGCAAGAGATTTTAATGTCTATGCTTAAATTTTCCAAACTGTAAAATTTTACAAATTTAGCTCTTGTGTCTTTCTACTTTTGTATACTACAGTTTGGAAAATTTAAGCATAGACATTAGATTTGCAATCTTCACCGTTTTAATTAACATTTTGGGTTCCAAGACCCAGGTACAGTAGCTCTTTAGTGGTTCTTGAAGGTGTATTATTTTTGGACTCCACTTTCTGATTAAGCTGTTACTGTAATTAGTTGTCGATTTGTTTAAATGACAAATTTGTAAGAGAGTCTGTTAATAATATCTTATTATTTTTATGAGCAATTTACATAATTAACTACTCCCTCTGTCCCAATTTATGTGATACATTTCGCTTTTCGAGAGTCAATTTAACTAAATTTTGAAGCTAAATTAGATTCGATTAACTCAATATTTTAAGATTAAAATTTATATATTTGAAAACTACATGAAAAATATTATAAGTTGCAACTTTTCTCATATCAATTTGGTGAAAAAATACATCTCAAAATGTTGGTCAAAGTTCATGCAGTTTGAATCTCGGGAAGCGAAAAGTATCACATAAATTGCGACAAAGGGCCTTTTAATGATTGCTTTCAATCCGTAACTATCTTTTTGCTATTTAAAATTCGTGGCTACATTTAGGCATTTTCATTGTGTTTGATATATTTCGGTGTATTTGAATACACTATTCATTTGTATCCAACCTTATCTGATGTCACATGTATTTGGCTGTATTTGGATACATGCAACCTCAATTTTCTGAATACATGTGTATTCAAAATAATGTATTTAAGTGCATTTAAATACACGACCGGGTGTGTATTTTATTGTATCTAGATATTGATGTATCTTTTTGTTTTGGTTGTATTCACATGTGCATAGATCATTCAAACAACACATACAGTCAAATACACCTAGTTTTTCCAAAAGTACAAGTTATGCCTTATAGTTGTCAATAGTGTCATCATCTTTCATTTTCTTTTTGAAAATCCATTTGGAACCTAAAACTTTGTTCCCCGGAGGAAGATCAACCAACTCCCAAGAATGATTGCTTAAAATGGATTCTATTTCACTATTAACTGCCTCTTTCCAATATTGTGCTTCTGAAGAAGACACTACTTCCTTAAACGTTTGAGGCTCTTTTTTCACTAAGAATGTCAAAAAGTTTGGACCAAAGGAAGTCGATGTCCTATGACGTTTGCTACTTCTTGGGTTCTCCTCATTAGGAGTACTTTCATTTGTTTCTTCCTGAGGTCGTTTAGATCTTTCACTAGAAGACTCACACTTCTCTTTATACGGACAAATATTTTCAAAAAATTCTGCATTATTTGATTCCATTACCGTATTAACATGAACGTTGGGATTTTCTGATTTGTGATCCAGAAATCGATATGCTTTGCTATTGGTTGCATATCCTATGAAAACACAATCTACGGTTTTCCGTCCTATTTTTATTCTTTTGAGTTTAGGAACTTATACCTTAGCTAGACACCCCCACACTTTGAAGTATTTCAAGCTAGGATTTCTTTATTTCCATCTCTCATATGGAATGGATTGTGTTTTGTTATATGGAAATCGATTAATTATTCTATTAGCCGTAAGAACGGCTTCCCCCCACAAGTTCTAGGGTAAACTAGAACTTAACAGCAAGACATTCATCATCTCCTTTAATATTCTATTTTTTCTTTTTGCAATCCCATTGGATTGTGGAGGGTAAGGGGCAGTTGTTTGATGAATAATGTCACATTCCAAGCAAATTTCTTCAAAAGGAGATTCATATTCACCACTCCTATCACTTCTTATCATTTTAATTTCCATGGAAAGTTTCGTTTCAACTTCATTTTTGTATTAGTTGAATTCGGTAATTGCTTTATCTTTACTATTAAGTAAATAAATGTAACAATAACGAGTGTTGTCGTCAATGAAGTAATGAAATACTTCTTTGCAATGCGAGATGGAGTTGACTTCATGTTACAAATATTTGTGTGAATTAAGTCTAAAGGATTTGAATTCCTTTCAATTGACTTGTAAGGATGTTTAGCATACTTAGATTTCACACAGATTTGACATTTTAAATTATCGCATTCAAATTTAGGCAATACATTCAAATTAATTATTTTTCGCAAGGTTTTATAATTAACGTGTCCTAAACGGTAAAGCCATAAATCATTTGACTCAAGTATTATTATCAACGATCATTACATTCAGTTTGAAAAGGCTCTCTGTAAGGTAACATTTTTGTCACACCCCAACCTAGGTTAGACCTGAATGGCACTCAACACCTTACTAGGCTCGAGCGAACCAAGTTGTAACTCGCATCATCTAGGTCTCGAAAGAAGAATGAGGCCAAGGAGGCCAACCTTCAAACATAATATCACATCTGGGATGACTAGGACCCAACCCCGTAGGCCGTGACTAAATACCCGAACTGGGCACTCGTATACACACCCGTTAGCTATATGTTCAGTCCACAACTATCCACAGATAACGCAGTACATAAGCCGACAAGGCAATCATAACATGTGGGAACGTCCCAACTATATATATATAAATGCAAGCCGACAAGGCTGCTACCACAACATGACATCATCTGCAAACCGGCGAGGTTGCTACAGCGCTAGAACATCCATAATGACCATATAAGTACAACTGACTACATCTGGACACAACCCACATACATGTCTACAGACCTCTAAGAGTATCATCAGTAACATATGACGGGACAGGGCCCCGTTGTTACGCCCTATTTTGAACTGGGTCCAAGATAGTTTGCAACTTCACGGTTCTTCTAACTGGTTTTAAAAGGGTTAGAGTCGCCACTTTATTCTTTAGGAAAATCAGGAAACCTATATGTATTTGTGTGTCTACTCCATTTTAGTCCACGAAACCTATGAGATTCTAGATAAGGGTTTTATTTACCCCGAGGGGAAGGTATTAAGCATCTCTCAGAGTCTGTCCGAAAACAGTTCTTAAACTTAGTTTAACTAAACACTAGAGGGGGATTATCTATCTGTTTATCATTATTATTACCTGTTTTCAAAATGTTATGATTTCATGAAAAGCTACACTAAGTGATAATATACTAAGTATATACAGTGTATGAAAATGTATTTATATCAAGTATAAAGTGTTTATAAAGAATGTATATTAAAAAATAATATATAAAAGAGAATGTACCTCGTAAGTATAAAAGTGTATAAGGATTCGATGAAGCCTTCGGGTTCCTTCCGAGTGTCGTCTTCGGGATGTGTCTCCGGGTACCTGTATAAACACTTAGTAAAAGTGTTAGTAAGAGAATAAATAACTATCGAATGAATTAAAGAAATACCGAATAAACTTAACATAAAAACCCGTCTTTTGTACAGGGGAGGCCTTGGAAATCGACGGAAATTTCTTCATCGGCCAAAAGTGTAGTATTTGTAATAAATTGCAAGATGAAAGAAAAATGTATTATTTAAAATAATTTGAAAAGTCAATAAGTAAATGATGTGACATAAAGTCTTAAAAAGGGTATTTGACAAAAGTGAGGGTGAAACTTGATTTGACCTTAGGATGTAGTGTAAAAGTGTATATGTAAATGATGTATATAAAGGAAATATGTGAATATAAAAATTAAAATATATGTAAATGTAAATATGATGTAGAGAAAATGTAAAGAGCAAAAATGTGTAAAGAAAAATAAAATAGGCATGTAGTGTGGTGGTACAAAAAATGTAAAATAAAATGCTTGAAAATGTATATATGTATAAAAAATAAAAATAAAATTGTAGAGACAACATAACAAAATATAAAGATAATGTATGAAGAATATAAGGATAATGTAGAGACAATAAAGTGCATTCTCTTTAATGAAAAGTTTCTCCCTTTTTCACTTAGCAGTTAGGTAAAGTATGTACATGTATTTGTATATAATGTATGGTATAAAATATATAAAAGAATATAGAGATGTAAAATATGTAAAGGAAAAAATGTGGGTTAAAGTGGAAAAAAGATGTATGAAAAATGTAGAGAAAATATATGAAGAAAATGTAGAGAAAATATAAATAAAATGCATGAATAAATGTAAAGGCAATACATGAATAAGTGTAGAGACAAATGCATGACTAAATATAAAGAGAAATGCATGACTAAATATAAAGACAAATGCAAGAATAAATGTAAAGATAAATGTATGAATAAATGTAAAGACAAAATGCATGAATAAATGTAAACACAGATGCATGAATAAATATAAAGACAATGTATGTTATGTATATAAAAAATATAAAGACAATGTATGAAAAAGAAGAGAGAAACAAAAATATAAAGAGAGAAAGAAGATGCTAGCCTTGCTAGTCTTCTTATGAAGAGTGTAGAGAGAAGAAAAAAAAAATATGTGAGGTAGTGTGAAGTGGTGAGAAAAATGAGAGGAGAAGTCCCCCTTTATATAGGCAAGGGTAAACCACTTTTTATCCAAACTCATGTGCCAAAAACATGGGCTTCACAAAACCATGGCTTCTCAAAACCATGAGCTTCACAAAACCATGGGCTAAATTTTATCTATGTTTAAAATTAGTTCCTCCGACTTCCATGTAATAATAGACTGTAACTAAAATAATAAAGTATAAAAATATATTTAAGGTAATTTCGTGAATAAAGTAAAAAATGTGATTTGAATTAAGGAGACCTGCTAATTAATTGAAGTAAAACTGTATTAGCATGTTGTTTATATACAAACGACTTTAACAAAATAATTATTTAAAATGAAAAATAAATTGATAAAAATTCCTATTATTTAAAAATAAGGACAATCATCAATAAATTATATTAAAGTTAAAAAAAATGTATAAAAACAGTATTTTGTGCTATTTAATGACTAGGAAGCCTAAAGAAGTTAATTTTTAGATACAGAGGGCCAAAATTGGGTGTCAACACCCGTCGTACCCCTGGACAACAACATATACATATACATACATATCAGGAAGGCTGTACCAAAATTTGGGCTCCGGAACGACGGAGCTCTCTAAGACAGCAGAAAGGGAATCCTAAACTGGCGGATCACCGAAGCAAGTATCTGCACCTGCGGGCATGAAACGCAGCTCCCCGAAGAAAGGGGGTCAGTACGGAATATATACTGAGCATGTAAAGCATGAAATACAGTAAAAGGATCATAACTGAAATAATGAGTACAGGAAACAAGTACAATGTTCAGAATACCAAACACTTGCCTTTGAATCATAAATCGTGCTTGTCAATATCATATATCATATACTTATATACCGTACCCGGCCCTCTAGTGAGGGACTCGGTGAACAATGCAGTGGAACTGTGCACGATAACATATCCAGCTCGGGACTCGGTGAAAGATATATTGAGGAATGCACGAGCAGAGTAGTGAGAAACTATATGCAATTCAAAACGTTTTTAAGGACTCAATGGAATAGTCAACACGAACCATCGTTCGCAAATTCAATAATAGTCATATCATTTACCTTTCGGATGTCCCTGTGGATTATATCAAAATGGAACTTTGAAATCATATGTACATATCAAAATATATATATATATATAATGTAAGTTATGAGAATCAAGATCATTAGCCATCCTAGTGGTTCTAGGAATAGGAATTCCTTTGGAATCGTATATATATCGTATATTCATTTCACAACGATCATGCCAAAAAGAAAGAAGGGTTAGCTTCACATACCTTTAGCGCTTATTTGTCACACAATATGTATACGCTGCCCAATAATACTTCAACCTATATTAAGACACCAACAACTACGGTTAAGCTACGGGGAGATTCAAAACGTATTCTAACGTTAGTAACTCCTTTCTAGATGTTTAGACGACGTTTTCTCTTGTAGTCAAACCAACTACATACAACCAATCCCACATCAATAATTATACGTTCAATACCAATCCGTACAGCCCACACAACATTCCAAACAGCCCACATTCACAACATTCAATAACGATTCACATACGGCTACTACATTCTCAAGTTATTCCTAATAGTTTGTAGCCTTAATTTTTGCATGTAACAACTTTATAACAGCCCATTCAACATACAACACAATGCATAATCTTAATTATCATTAATCTTCCAAGCTCAATAAGAACAACAACGTGTCAAAACAGTCCGCATGCGGTTTCAAATCAGTCCATACCTTACAACATTCGATAATAGTTTACATGCAGTTATGACACTTCTATTTTATTCTCATTAGTCTATAGTTGTAATACTTCATCAAAATGATTCTATAACAGCCCAATTGCTATGACAACATGATGTATACTCTTAATTATAATTAGTTTTTCCAACTTAACAAAAACAACAACACGTCCAAAACAATCCCTAACCAACAACATAAAGATGCTCGGAATTCTTGCAAACGTTTACGAACATATTAAGCAAACCACATACGATTCTTACACATTATTTCATGTCTTCTTTTCATATAATTTCAGTGAATTATGACCAGCAACCACACGACATGTACATCATCAATTCATACGCAACTAAGCTACATTGTCATCACTATAATCCTTACAACAACCCACAAACGATTTTAGTTCCAACTCCAACCATTAAACACCTTCATTTCCATCATAAAATTCATGACAACAACAATCAAAATATCAAGTAAAATCAGTTCATTATCTTCCACACAAAACAGCCCCTACACGGTTTCAACACGCTTCAACATCACACACAAAATTTCATGGATTCAATTTATATTCATACTAACACAGCATCACCTTTAACCTTCCAATTCTTTTCATTCTTTTTACCATGCAATCTATGATAGCATCAACCATAATTACTAAAGAAAATCAGTCCACCATTGCCACTAAAACAGTCCCTACGGCCACATTAACATTCCAACACCAACATTCATGATTTTATGCATGCAATTCATGTTCACCAAGTTACAACCATACTTCAACATCAACATATATAATCCCATGGCTACTATCATGTTCTAACATCAACACACATCATTTCATGCATGAAACTTATATTCACACATCCACATCATCCTTAACACATGTAAAAGAAAGTTAGATCTTACCTTGACAATTCGACTTCTCAACTTAGCTAGAGTTTGTGAATTGAAATGATAATGGTTCTTGTTGCTTCAATGACTATCTTCACGTTTCTAGGGACCTTCTAAAGGGCTGAATTACCTTGAAAATCTGATTTTTGGATCAACAACTTGAGCTTCCATTTTTCTTAGCCATGGCCGAATGCCATGGCTTATGTCCTCTCTCTCTCTCTCTCTAGCTTGTTGTGTTGAAGATGGAGTGAGGGTTTTGGATGATTTTTAGTCATCCATTTGATTAAAATATAATGCCTACAAGTTGGACACATGCTCCACTCATGACATTGAGCCACTCAATTAACTTTGCACTTAAATTCCATTCTTTTCTCCCTCTACTTTCGGCTAAGTGTGGCCGAGCCTCACTTGTCTTCTTATTTCCATTTAATTGTTTACAATTCAATTGCATGTGTAGTGGATGAATCATACACTAACCTTTGTCATTTGCAATCATACAAGGATGAATTGGCAATATTTAAATGTGCAATGATTCTTCCAACTTGTATGCCTTCATAAAATAATGCATGCCTTCAATATTTAAATGCATGCCTCACATGGATGCCTTATTTTCGGCCACTTTGGCCAAGATTCACACTTCTTTCTTTCAATTTGGTTGTCCACAATATAATGAAAGTATAGTGGATGATTCAACATTTAAATGCATATTTGTATGTCTTACATAATAGCCTTATTTTAGATGACTTTGAGTCATCTCTATACATTGGCACGTTAATGTTCATATTGGCTCATTGTTGCCACTAATTTTTAATTAACACCACAATTAAGTAGTTCCTAATCTCCAATAACATTTTTATACTAAGTAAAATTTATAACCAACCAGTTCTAGTTTAGAAAAAAAAATTAAGGGTTTCTATCTCACGTCGATTCCTTCGCGAATAACTCGACATATAAAATACGGGGTCTAACACCCCAACCTAGGTTAGACCTGAATGGCACTCAACACCTTACTAGGCTCGAGCGAACCAAGTTGTAACTCGCATCATCTAGGTCTCGAAAGAAGAATGAGGCCAAGGAGGCCAACCTTCAAACATAATATCATATCTGGGATGACTAGGACAACATACGTCTCTATAGGCAGCAAAACTCATCATAGATATAAATACAAAGGCCTACAAGGCCGACATAACAAACTGATATGACATAACTAAAACTGTATACAAGATACTGTCTGCGAAGCCTCTAAGGACACAACCATAGTATATAAGTCGGGACAAGGCCCCCGATATACCCATAGTACAAAATACATATACAAAATCCTGACTTGGCAATACTCCAGGAAGAAATGGATCTCACCAACGCCAAAAGCTGATATCCAGAGGTAGCCTACAGTGGAGGATCCTCGCCTCGCCTATCTACACATGTGTGGCATGTAACACAACACCCCAGGCAAAAGGACAGTCAGTACGAAGAATGTACCGAGTATGTAAGGCAAAAATGTAGCATAACAATAAGATGTTGTCAATGAGAGGGATAAGACTCAACTTGTAACCTCTGACTTGACAGTGAGGGCCATAACATGTATATTACTACAATCTCTTATGTATATCTATATATCTACAATATTACAGTACTCACTACCTCATCATCATGACGCTAATTACCCAACTGATCAGTGGTACCTTTCTAACCGGCCGTAGTCCGGTGGTAAATGCATATGACATAACTGCTCGATTGGCTGTAGCTCGGTGGTGAATGCATGTCTACCAACTTGGATATGTCTCGATAGTAAATATATGTCTGCCCATCCGGCTATAACGCGGTTGTAACTGGAGATATATACCTGCCCAACTGGCCGTAGCTCGGTGGTACATACGTGCATGTATACATACTATATATATATATATATATATATATATATATATATATATGTGTGTGTGTGTGTGTGTGTGTGTGTGTGTGTGTGTGTGTGTCACCTCATATCTTACTCTTACGAGAGAACTTAAGGATTAGGGACTTCTTTAAGGTCTATAGAACTTCCTTCGGAGTGACGTAAGGTGTTACATCTCTTATTACGTTATGGGTACTACCATCATCCCCATGAGCATGGACAAGACTAAGAATCCAGTACATAACATATATGAATGACATCATAAGGACATGAATAACTTAGAGACCCCCTGCTTACTAAGAATGAAGTCTTCGTAGAATAACATTCGTCTATATCTCGACTCATCATAAAACATGTCAAAAGAAGGAAAGCATTAGCCTTAACATACCTTATACTAACTCCTTTCATAACCGTCCGAACTTAGCTTCTTATCAAATGGAATCTACAATCATAAATATAATACTAACGTCACTATAACCATTAAAAGGTGATTAACGAATGTTATGTGTATTCTAGGTGAATTTGGGCAGCACTTCCCCACATTTTTCCTATTTCCATAACTTCCAATCGACTTCAACAAAATAAGAATAGTGCTCAACACCATATATCCAAGTTAAACTACTAACTTCCAGCCACAAACTATTAATATGCCTTCAAAACAGCCCAACATAAGATGTAATCTTACCTTTTTTCTCCAAGAATCTCCAATCAAACAACTTATCTATAGCTTCTAATACCTTAAATACATAGAGGAGAGGTTAAACCTTAACTTTATCGAGCTTGCCTCACTTCCAAGAATCCTCTAACTCATCAACAACCACAAAAACTTAAGCTTTAACTTGAATCCAACACATTTTGCTATGATCTTCTACCTTACGAGAGTTGGATTTGGGCTTGGATCACTTAAGGTGTGTTCTCAGACTTGGAGAAGGTTTGGGAGAGGTTTTCAAGGGTGTGAAGGCTTAGTGAAATGTTAGAAATGAGTTAAAATGAAGCAAGGGTAGATTTATACAAGATAGCACTCTCCGCCACCTCAACTAGGCTGCTTGGCTCGCTGGGTGAGCCCTATAGTGCACGTAGTCGAGCCTTGGAGCTCGCTCACCGAGGCCCACTGCCTGCATGAGAAGTTTGTCATAAAACTTTCGTAACTTTCTACTCTGATGTCGTATCAATGAACGTTTTATTGTGTTGAAAACTAGACTCAATGAACTTCAATTTGAATAGGTAATGCACCCCATAACTCCTCATATGCTAGGAGGTACACCTCCCTCAAGTTGGACCAACAATCTTGTCCACAATTTTGCCAATTTTTCCCAGAGTTTCTATAAACTTAATTTCTTCGATTCGCTTGATCCCGAAACCTTTAGATACTTACTTAACACTTGTTAGAGGTCTTCTTTAACCTTATAGAAGTTCCATGGATCCTTCGGGATTATGCTAGTTCACTTACGACACAAATGATGCAAAAAATTTATGAGGTATAACACTTTTCCTATGTACATATAGTTCTTACTCATTAAAACTTTGTCTGAAACCTAAACACACTTAAAACCATTCTTTAGTAGAAGTCTGATAGACACCAAATTTTTTATTATTTCTGGCACATGACAGACGTTGTTGAGAGTCACTATCTTGCCAGAGGTCATCTTCAGAAATATCTTTCCATAACCTTCAATCTTGGCTGTTGTAGAATTTCCCATAAATATAGTCTCATCGGGTTCGAAGGGAGCATATAAAGCGAATGTTTCTCTAATTGCACAAATATGGCAAGTGGCTCTAGAGTCAATCCACTACTCTTTAGGATTTTCCACTAAATTGCACTCAGACAACATAGCGCACAAGTCATCAATGTCCTCATTTGTTTCAACCATATTTGCTTGACCCTTTTTCTTTTCCTTCTTCGGAGCACGACAATCTGCATTTTTGTGTCTAATTTTCCCACAATTGTGGCAGTTTCCCTTGAATTTCTTCTTGCTGGGATAGTTCTTTGGTCCTGAAGCATTTTTCCTCTTTTTCGAATTCGTTGGAGCAATTTCAACAATAGGTTCTCCCCTACTGCTGATCTCTCATTAGCCTTCTTTTCTATCGCCTTGTTATCTTCCTCGATTCTCAACCGAACGATATGATGTTCCACGTCATCTCCTTTTGTTTGTGTTTTAAGTAATTTTTGAAGTCCTTCCATAAAGAAGGCAACTTCTTTACTACTGTCGCAACTTTGAAATACACCGCAAATCACCAAACCTACAATAAAATAATATGTAAGTAATAGCACGCTTAATATTTTCGACAGAAGTATTAATTATACTTATACCTTCAGCAAGGAGATCATGGATGATAACCTGCAATTCTTGAACTTGAGTAACAACAGACTTGTCGTCTACCATTTTGTAGTCCAAGAACTTGGCCTCTATAAACTTTTTCAATCCGACATCCTCAGTTTTATATTTCTTTTCCAACGCATCCCATAGTTCTTTCGAAGTTCCCATATTACTATAGATGTTGAAAAGATCGTCCTCCAGTCCGCTAAGTATATAGTTCTTACACAAAAAATCGGAGTGCTTCCAAGCCTCAGTCTTACTTGAACGTTCATTTTCATGAGTTGATTTGGGTAGAACCGGAGCTTCTTCCTGAATGTACTTTTGTAGAGTTAAAGTCGTCTAGTAAAAGAACATATTTTGTTGCCACCTTTTGAAATCAATTCCGATAAACTTTTCGGGCTTTTCTGGCGAAGCCGGTGCTGGGGCAGTACGACTGGAAGAGGCAACATTGCTTATAAAGCCAACCGCGAGGGTTGGTATGGCAGTAGCAACAACATTTAGATTTGGAGTTTGGTCTCCCATTTCTGTTGACAAACACAAATAGAATTAACAAAATCAGTGAAGTTTTTATATCTTCAAACCGAATGCACAAGCTTATATACTCAATGAAGTTTTTATATCTTCAATCGAGTAAACAAATGAGTAGAAAGTTACGAAAACTTTAATCTCAAAAGCGGAGTGGAATATCCGAAGATTTTAGTCTCCAACACAAACAAAACACAAAAGATTAAACAATAAACTAGATTTCTTAAGCTTGTTATTTCTAAGTGTTCAAACCTGTAGTTTACTGAAATCAATAACTTACCAGTAATGTACCAAAACCAATAATTTACTGAAATCAGTAACTTTCCAGTAATTTACTAAAACCGGTAACTTTCCAAAAATTTACTAAAACCGGTAACTTTCCAAAAAATTTCTAAAACCAGTATCTGTTTTATAAAAACCTAAAACGTTAAAGATAGAAATTAGATGAAACAGAAAATTTCCGAGCCCACAAGTTTTTTGTGTGTCCTTGAGAAATCTAACCCCCCCACAGTTGCCAAGGTTAATGGATTAATTTCATCTAGGATAGAACGTAACACTATTTTGCAATAGCGGCAATGCAAATTGCAGAACTTTGTCGAACTCGAAGGGCGGCAGCAAATCACACTGGACACTTACGTTTTGTTTTTTGAAAGAAATGCAGAATGCAAGAGTGAAAAGGGGATATAAAGTTCAAAAACTTTCAGTGAAACAAAACTGAGGCGAAGCCTTGGAATTTATAGGTAGAAATTTGGGTGTGAACAGGTGCGAAAATACCTGTTCATCAAGTGTTGTGTCTGTTCGGTAATACCAGTTATTACCATAGGGAATAAAAAGTGTGTACGCAAAAATTATTAAGGGAAAATAAATAATAGTAGAATTTTAAAAATAAATTTGGTCCAAAAGGATTATCAATCAATTAATCAGACCATATCCGAAGCTGAAGCCGAGCCGAGTGACGACGACAGCGCGAGGGGAGACTCTCTTCTCAACTCTTTAAGAGCTAGATATCACGACCAAACCCATCATGATGGCACCCATACTAACCCCCTTGGTGGGGCGAACCATCCCTTTAACCAATTATTCATTCATTTGTACAATTATAAATCCATAACCAGAAATAAATCCATAAAATTGTCTAGTCATGCTATAAATAAAATAAAGATGTGGAAGTTTAACTATTACAACCTCAAAATCCGAAAGTCATCGTACATGGACTCTAAAACATAAAACTGTCTTAAATGAAGTAGACATCAAGATAGGAAAGATCTTCGGCGGCATGGCATGGATAAGAGTTCACCCTCTGATCTGGACAGGAAATAACCTCAAGCTAGATGTGAGGTCCGGAAGAAGTCTCTGGCACACAATTTGCACTCAAATAAAAAGTGCAACAAGGAAGTATCAGTACAAACACTATATACCGGTAGATCATAGGCCGACTAAGATTAGTATCATGCACACGTTCACAAAATCAACATAATATGTTGATAGACACATGCTTCATTTCAACCAATGATAGTATCTCAACCGTACACACATGCTTCATTTCAGACATTTATGATATTTCAGACAGCTATTATTTCTTAGATAGTTTTATATTTTAGAGTGCTTGTACGATGACTTTCGCTATGGATTTATAATTGTACAAATGAATGGTTGAGGGGATGGTTCGCCACACCAGGGGAGTAGTGTGGGTGTCATCATGACGGGTTGGGTCGTGACACTAGAAGAAGTAATTCTATATATAAGCACATAAGAAGTGTTTTTCCCCACCAATGAGGGACAAAGTGCCTTTCCAAAATGAAATTTATTTGAAAGTCATTTCCCTCCATTTTGTTTTCTCACCATTTCCCAATTTACACTACAATCATCTTTAAAGCCCATGTCTTTAAAGACCAACACTCATCCTGAGCAGTACACCTTCATATCCCCTTCTTATTCTTCTCAAAATAGAAACATATTAGTTGTTTTCATTTTCCCGACTATGGCTGAGCTTCTGCAGCTAATGTATTGAGGCAGTAATACCTCGCCATTTGAACTCCACCCTATAAACATGTATTTGGCCGTTGCGAGTTTCCTCATTTACTGTTTTTCCTACGATGCTCAGTTAAGATTAAATACTTCTTCAAACCATAGTCCCCAAAATTAGTCAAACTACGCTAAAATGGTTGGGCCTATATTTGGTCCTTTGACCCCTGTATTTCTTTAATTAAAACATCTCCTTTTATATATTGGGTAAGCCCGAGCCTCACAGAATTACTGTGTACACACACATATATATATATATATATATATATATGTGTGTGTGTGTATATATGTGTACATATATATATGTGTGTATATATACACACATATATATGTGTATATATATATATATATATATATATATGTGTGTGTATATATATATATATATAAGCGCACGCGCACACATAGCTCATAACTTCAATTCCTTGTACATTGAGAGATATAACCATTTGGAGTTAGGGAATGCACAGCTAAGATCGTTTTTCTCCCTTAAATATTTTTAACTTAGTTCTAAACTATTTCTTCCTTCTTGTAAACAACTTATAACCTTTCAAATATGTTAACCCAAAAAAAAAAATTCAAATATGAATATAAGTGTTATGCATGGCTTTACACCTTATGTCTCAATTTATGTAATAGTTCCGTTTTATTTTTCGCGAGAAGCTTTAGTTCCTATGTTTTCAATTATTTAACACTTCTGTTTTGGGACACCCAAAAATAGTGCAACCATGTATTTTATTCTATAATTATAAATAATTTCCAAAAATCAAAGTGAATTAATAAAATTTAAACCGGGACATAATATTTTTGCTTTAAAATCAACTTATCTTTAGTTGCATAAGATTCTGTTGAATCGAAAGTAATTTCGCTCCTATTTCTCCGTCTCATATTATCTATAGTTTTTTTGTTTTACATGAACTTTAAGAAATATTAATTAGGAGGGACAATTGACTAACTTTACCTGTATTTATGTCTAAGTTATAGTTTCTCTCCATTAAATATTTATTCTATTTATGTGTCATCTCCATTAATGACAAAATTCTACTAAAGGTAAAATGGGGGGAAAATAATTAATTGTACATTGAACTTCTAAAATGACAAATAATTTGAGACAACTATTTTTAGTAACTACGATAAATAATTTGAGACGGAGGGAGTATTAATTAGGAGGGGTAGTTGGCTAATTTATCCTTTATTTATGTCTAAGTTATAATCTCTCTCCATTAAATATTTACTCTATTTATATGTCATCTCCATTAATTACAAAATTTAATAAGGGTAAAATGGGGAAACAATAATTAATTGTGTTTTGAACTTCTAAAATGACAAATAATTTGAGATAATTATTTTTAATAAATACGACAAATAATTTGAGACGGTGAGAATATTTGTCGACAAAGTCACAACCCCTTCCCTTACCCCAACCCCACAATGTAATAAAAATGTCGTAGTCAGTAATTTGGCGTCCAGGAGACAGTTTCATAGTTGGCATGGACGATGCAATGGCCGAATCACATTGACACCAACTTATTAAATCAAACATAGATACCAAACTACAAATCTTGTTTTGCACAACTTTTTAGATTCCTAGTATTATGTCCAATATTTTTTGACTTCTTAAAAAATTCAAAAAAAATTACGATTCGCTATTCAAATCGAACAAATCGAATTTTACCAAACCTAATAAACAGAAACCAAAAGGAGAAAAAACCGAACCATTCAAAATCAAATTAAGTATGATATTAGTTTAGTATTTTAAGAAACTGAATATAAAAAACAATTGAACCGAATATTTACACACCAATGGATGGACACCTCTATTGCACAATTAAAAAACTATCGTCTCTGATTGATGTCAAGCCTCTCTTAAAGTCTGGTTAGAAGTTCGAACCTTCCTTGTACTTTCCCTGACCTCTAAACGTCTAGCGAGAAATTGTCTCACTCCGTCCCTTATTTTTTGTAGTAGATTCAAAACAGTCTTTAAAGTATCCAGAGCAGTTTAGTTTCTTAAGTTCGTCAAAGTGAGCTTCTTTTTTTTTTTTTTTTTTGGTCAAATATTTACCAAATTTTGATTATTAAGTTTCATTAAAACTGAGAAACTCTTTTAACCAGAAACACCAGATATTTCTTTAAAATTTCAGAAACCGCGACATAAAAAACTACATCAGATACAAAAAATAGATGACAAAAAATTATATAAGTTGCATCTCAAAAAGTTGCACCAAACTCTTGAAATACACCAAAAATATCATAAACTACAAAATTTGTACTTACACAAATGTGAGTTCCAGTTAAATATTTTCTGCTTTTACCATTCCTATTAAATTTAGTAATCAGAATTTGATAAATATCTAACGAAGACCGAAAGTGCTCACTTTCGACGAACTCAAAGGACCAAATATGCTCAAGTAATACTTAAATGACTATTTTGAATAGAATACCAAAGATAACGGACGGCTTCCACAATTTTGCCCTTGGAGAAGTCCTTAACTGACAAATAAAGATTCTATGTAAACATAATAAAGAATATATATCATGATCTATATAAACTGACATGTAATCCACCATATTCGATACCTAACTACTTCCAAGTGTTGTATGAAATTTGACTCCTTCAATGGCGGAAGCTCTAGAGAGAACAAGTCGCCAAGACTACTCCAATGGGCAGCTCAATTTCACAAGCATCACCATTATAAACTGTACTTTTCTCGTCAAGAGAGCAGTACATTTTCTTCACATCGCCTTATAATTATTCTTCTCAGCACAGCAACGTACTAGTTGCTTTCATTTTCCCAGCTATGGTTGAGCTTCTGCAGCTAATGTATCAAGGCAGTAATGTGTCCCCGTTTGAACTCCACCCTATAAACATGTATTTGTCCGTTGCGAGTTTCCTCGTTTACTGTTTTTCCTGTAATGCTCAGCTAAAGTTAAATATTTATTCAAACCATAGTCCCCCGAAATACTCAAAGTATGCTAAAATGGTTGGGTCTATATTTGTTCCTCTCACATTGGCATCTTACTCATCAGTTATTTTTCCCTCACTTTGTCCCATTCTATATTCAGTTTGTGTCTTATATTCTGCAAGTCAGTTGCTAAATGAAATTGTACTTACTTAACGATTGAACTGGCTTTATCCTAAATTCATGAATAGTACAGATAGATTGCCATACATAATTCCAATTTAGTTAGTCATACTTCTTCAATTTCACACTTGTATACTCTGTATTTTGTGATTCGGCTCGTAATAGGAGTACTTGTTAAAGCCTTTAATTTGAAGTGATGGGTTGAGCTAGATTGGACTGATAAAATCGAAGCCCACGTGAGTTGGGCTAGCCCATTATAAAGAGGAACATCACGATCTTATCGTTAAATCCATGGAATTACATTGTACTTTTCTTTTGGGAAACTTACTCAAATAGCTAACTTTTGTTACCTTCTAACTGGAATAATTACAAATTGCAATATTACCCAGGAAGCTGATTTTTTGACCAAATTCATGTATTTCTATTATTTTGAAATACAGAGAAATATAGCGAACAGGAGACAAGTTCCAGCGAATTCAACAGCTATTTTTGGAACAGATTTTTAATGTAAATGATCCCATAAATCACGCAAAACGCATGTTCATCCATATCAGCTCACATATCTCTCTCCACTTCTATCACATTCAAAAAAATTTGAATTCAAAACCAGTAAAACTTCCAATTAGAGGAAAAACTTAATGAGCTATGTTTTGTACTTTCAAATTCTTCTAATCTGAAGTTGAAATACATTCAATGCCATGTGAACGAGAGTATATGTAGAATCATAGTGACGATCGAATTTGTATTTTGTATTCTACAAAAGGTAGATTTCAATTTTTTCAATTATTCAATTTTAGATTTTTGTTTTTTTCTGTTTCCTGTGATTGAAACGGTGAATTATTTTTCGATTGCAATATTTGATCTTTTTATTTTTGATATATTTTGACACTTAAAGATGTCAAGCATAACAGCTGTTATCAGACACTCCGGGTTTTTTAATGACCAGAATTGCTTTGTTAATTACAAAATAGACGCAATCGTATTCAAAGATTATTGTTCATACGCCGAGTTGCTTGAGATTATTGCGATTCAGATAGGAGTTAATACTAGTAAGCAATCCATTTCAATAAAATATGTTGTCGAAGGAGACAATATACCGATTGAAATACACAACGATATGAGAGTTAGAGTGTATGTTGAGCTTAAGAGAGAAAACAGAGGATTTGATATGTATCCGATGTGCATTACCATAACTGATAATGGGATTGATGAATATGTGTCCGAAGAATCCGCAGCTGGGGACGATATATTTCAAATTGAAATTAAAGATTATAGGCATGCTATGGATGTAGTTGAATCAAGTGATTCAGATTTGTCGGATTGTTCCAAGGCTGTTGTATTATTTAAACAACGACAACTTCATAATTTCGAATAAGAAACAAAAGGAAGTTTTCGTTGATCAAATATACAAGGATAAGGATATTCTGAGGACAGTTATGGAAAATTATGCAATTCGTTAAAGACTCAATTTCAGAACAGAAAGGTCCAACGCAGTAAGGTATGTTGTATATGTTGAAATATATTTCAATATACATTGAAATACATACTGTTTATATTGGCATACTATTTCCTGAGTTTATTTGAAAGGTATTATATTAAATACAATGAAATGTGTTTTTTGAACTTTAATTTTACTGTTATTTTTAATGGAATTTGTTTTTGTAGTTATACACTGGTATGCTGGTCAGCTGACTGTCATTGGAAATTCCGAGCTTTCAGTATTGCCAATTCTGAAATGTTCAAAGTGAGATATTTCCATGACGAACATACATGTCCGTGAAGGACAAGGTGTAATATCAAAGACAAGCAACAAGTGGGTTTATTTGGGCATCAATTGCTAAGCCAAAAATAGCAAACCACAAGAGGAAATATACACCTAATGATATAGTAGACGACGTAAAAAATGAGTTTGGCGTCGATGTTCTTATATGACGGCCTGGAGGTTTAGAGTAAAGGTAATGAATGAATTAAGAGGGGAACCATCTGAATCATATAAGAAGTTACCGGGGTATGTGTACATCTTAGACAAAACATATCCTGGATCACACGTGAAATGCATAAATCAGAACAAAACGAGTTCTTGTATTTTTTGTAGCCCTTAAAGCGTTCATAAAAGGATTCAAGTGTTGTAGACCAATAGTGGTAGTAGATGGTTCCCACCTTAAAAGTACATATAACGGTACATTCGTATCAGCCAACACGATGGATGGTGCAGGTATGTAGTCACTTTTTTTGTGTTTCCTTTTGGGGTATATTTCATTATATTAAAAAATGAATGTCTCAGTTTTTTATGATGCTGGTAATTATACAATAACCCTCTGCAATAGTATATTACATTGTATTTTAATGTATTGCACATATTTTTAAGCTATATTTCGCTCTTAAAAGATGTCACTATAAAGTATATTTCGATGTATTTCATAAAACTTTTGCTTTATTTCGTTGTAAAATCAAATGTTATAAAGAGTATATTTCATAGTATTCCCAATATTTTTTAGCTATATTTCTCTGTAAGATTATTCTTGTTTGTGCAGGAAATATTTTGTCATTGGCATATGGTGTAATAGATTCCGAGAATAATAAGTCTTGGACGTGGTTCTTTGAGCAGGTCAGACAAGCTTATGGAATTAGGTATAACATGTGTATTGTATCGGATAGGCATGAGGGCATTATTAAGGCAGTGTTAAGGGTATATCCAATTGTGCCACATTTGGCATGTATATGGCATTTATGGAAAAATGTGACAAAGCATTACAAGACGAAAGATGAAGTATTGAGCCCCGTATTCTATGCACTTGCAAAAGCATACACACAGGATGAGTTTGACAAGCTGATGGAGAAGATTCAGAAGGTTGATTATCGGGTGAACGATTACTTGGAGGATGCTCAAAGGGAAAAGTTGGCACGACTGTATTCACCAGTTAACAAAGGATGGACAATGACCTCAAATATAACCGAGTGTATTAATGGAAAACTAGTAGCAGCAAGAGAGTTGCCTGTTTTTGATTTTCTTGAAGAAGTGAGAAAGATGTTCGGAAGATGGAATTACACTAATAGAAGAAACGGTACATACACATTCACAGCTCGGGAAAGCATTTCAGCAATTATTATTAATAAATGAGTGTAAATCTCTACGTATGACGGCATGTTTACTGTATAATTTGCATAAGTATGACTATATAAATTGTTAAATGTATTTCAGTATGGGTTTGAAAGTACTGAATCTATGTAAATCCTGCTCTGACAAAATTCTTGTTTGTTAGGTTGAACCATTGCCTGAATTTGTGTATGTCGTGCATGATCAATCAAGGCGTTTCATAATTGATCTTAAAAAGAAAACATGCAGCTGTCAGATGTTCCAAATGGACGAGATACCATGTCCGCATGCATGGCTGTTTTGAGGAGTAAGAGCCTTATGCCTGATGATTTTTGCTCAGATCTATTCAAACCAAAAATAGTGGTGAAGACGTATGATGTGCCAGTTGATCCTCTCCATGACGAGAGTGAGTGGAATATTCCCAAACACATATCCGATGAAGTGTTTTTACCACCGAGATACAAGAGACCCCTAGGGAGGCCAAAGAAAAAGCGAGATAAACCATTAATGGAGACGATGATTGGTAAACGTAGGAATGCTTGTAGTACTTGTGGACGCCTTGGCCACAATCGACGTTCTTGTTGTAATGAGCCTCGTAAGAAGTAGATGTTTAGTTTGTAAGTGAATTTATTTGTTATGGAACACTTATCCTAGAAAAATAATTTTCAATAAGCGAATTATTGGTTAATCATTGTAATCTGCATTTTCTTCAGTTGTTTATATGTCAATACATTTCTCTGTATTTCAGTGTATTTCAAAAATATAGCAGATGGACACAGGTCAGGTTGTCTATATGTCATTATATATGTCTATATTTCAGTGTATTCCTCAGTGTATTCCAAAACTTAACCAGCTGAACAACAGTCAGGTTCTATATATTTCATTATATTTCTCTATATTTCATTGTATTTCAAAACTTAACCAGCTGAACAACAGTCAGGTTCTATATATTTTATTATATTTCTCTATATTTCATGTATTTCAAAACTTTATCAGCTAAACAACAGTCAAGTTATATATATATATATCATTATATTTCTCTGTATTTCAAATATATGACAAAAACATTTCATTGCAAACTTGATTTACTAGGTGACAGAACACTTCAATCTACATATCAATTTATACTGAAACATAGTGAAAATGCAGACTATGTATATCAGATGATAAAAAACACTGCAATTTACACAGAAAAGAAGTGAAAAAGTATCAGATGATTCAAAACAGTGCAAACATTTCATTGATGAGAAAACACACATAGTCATCAAGTCTTACAAAAAAAAAAAACCCCATTAAAATGTACAAAATTTTCAACTAACAGTAATGTAAACAATAGAGTTCAAACATTAAAAACCTAACGGACTAATTAAGCACTACTGTGGCAACATCATCAAAATCTATTACAGGCCTAGATGCCTTTGGAGGCAGTTCATTATCACTGAAGGCATTCAAATCAACCTTTTGCCATCCATATTCCCAAAGTAAAGTGTCGTATCTCTGACGTAGAATTTCTGCATCGATCTTTTCTGGAGTCAATCCACCAGAACACAAGTACTCAGCAAATGCTGCAACATAAACACCACAATCCCTGAAGAAAGAATGTAATTAAGAAATATGTACATGGATCCGGAGGCTTGTTGTGGCAGTTTGTTCACATACACAATATCAAATTCATCAGTCTGTTGTTTGCCGTTGAATTTTTGGTGATTAATAAAATCAATGTCTTTTTTATTCTCATAAAACCCAGCCAGTTGTAAATGATGTGGCAAAAGGGTGGCTAGCTTGTGCAGTTCTCTTCTAACAATGGCATCATGACCTGCAGCTCGGTATGAGTTGTAAATGTACAAACAGCTGCATGTAAAAGTTATAAAAAAAAACATCAGCTCGATTAATAGGTTAACTAATAACAACAAGAAAAACTATAAATATCTTTCAATGAACGGCACTACAACCAATATCCAGTGATTTTCCTCTTTGATATTAACAGGGATGAATACAAGATCCACTGTATGCCATTGCACATTTGCCAGCAGCCTATGCCCGTTAATGTACTCACAAATTTCGGACTCCAATTTGGCAACACTATTACCCCCCCTCGGTATTTGCAAATCCATGATAAATTTCATCAATTTTGGAGAAGAATATACAGTTAACGGTTGTCAATTTGTAACTGTCACACCCTGATTTTACTAGGGTGCGGTGGGCACCCGACCCCATATTTGGAGCCGAGCGAACCCGCTGACTCTTATTACATACATAATCTCTTTGGACTCTTAAATCAAATAAGAATGAAATACATAGTAAAGCCTTCGGAATCTTTCTTTTCATCGTATTCAGATCAAGTATAATCTGTAATCATAATGCAATAAGGCACATCGGCTAATGGAGCCGCTTACAAAACTGACATCCTATACCCACGACTCTGTCTGCAAAGTCTCTAACTTCAACCAAGACATCATAGCATAAAACTCTAACCCGACAACACTCCAGGGACAAAAGGAGCTTGCCAACTTCGCTGGAACGTCTTCTATAATGGCTTCTACTCATCTGGGCGTACCTGCGCGGCATGAAACGCAGCGTCCACAAGAAGGGACGTCAGTACGAGCAATGTACTGAGTATGTAAGGCATGAATAGTAACATAGTAGGGGATGTAAATATGAATAATAACATAATGGAAATATAGAGCATATTATGGGGTAAAAGAGTAACATGTACATCTGAGTGCCTTTTAGGCGGGTACCATGCATGCTTAGTGCTGCGGAACGTGCAGCCCGATCTATATGTATATACTATATTGCTGCGGAACGTGCAGCCCGATCCATATATATATATATATATATATATATATATATATATATTATATTGCTACGGAATGTGCAGCTCGATCCATATATATTACATTGTTGCGGAACGTGCAGCCCGATCCATATATATTACATTGTTGTGGAACGTGCAGCCCGATCCATTTATCCATATATCCCGCGTCCGGGCATCCCGCGTCTGGGACGATATCATATTATACCAACTGATCAGTTGGCTATGCGTCTATAGCGCCTCACTTTTCCCCTTATCCCATATACTTATACATATATCATGCTCGTGTATCATATACATATATCATATACATGTATCATGTAAGCAGGATGCAGGAGAGCCCAAAGAATGTTATATCTCTATCGGAGTGACGTAAGGTCGGTAACCTCCGAATATATTATGGAATAATCATCATGGCTTTGTCTCACCTTGAAGGAGCAATTATTATAAGATGAGACTAACAACGAATAACAGCGTTAAGAGAACATAGAATAAGATCATAAATCTCATAAGACGTCGCTTCATATACATATGCACATAGAACAAATCTTTAAGACTCGATAGGGTACGTATATAAATCGACACTTGAGAGTCATAAACACGTTTCAAGTCAATCCGAGTTAGTATGAAAAAGTTATGGACGTTTTAGTACGGAACCTTCTATGAACGTTTCAGAAGCTATTCTTGGAAAATCAAAGCAATAATCATATCAAGCACCTTTCGAATATCGCTATGGATCAAATCAACATAGAACTTTTGGAACCACACACTTGTATCAAGACATAGCAAAATAGTTCTTCGGAAGTCAAGAACATTAGTCATCCTAGTGGCTCTAAGAATAGGAGGTTCTTTGAAATCATACATATACTTTGCCTGTTTGTTTCACAAAGATCATGCCAAAAGAAAGAAAGGGTAAGTCTTACATACCTGTCCCATGACCAATTAGCTACGCTTATTCGTCCAAACTTGCTAGTCTACATTCAAGAGAATTGACATAATCATTAGACTCGTCGACATATACTTGTCGTAGTCCTTCAAATGAATTCATTTATATTCTGCCGAAATTTCGGCAGCATTTCCCCTGTAAATACACCATCCCTGAGAATCTAACTCGGCCAATTTATCAACAACAATCCGAGAATTCAACTCGGCCAAATTATCAACAACAATACCAACAATCATACTAACAACTTCAACAATCAATCCAAAATATATTCTAACATGGTTCAAGAACTTTTCAAACAATTCACATAATGTTCAAACAACCCAACCAACATTCCACTTCACCCGAAACCTTCCAAATTCAACAAGAACGATAACAACACATTTCCTCCTTTCAAATTCAATCACAACAACCCAACTTACAATCTTTCAAACACATGTCTCCCTTCCAAATTCATGAATTATATCCACAACCCACACATTAACAAATTCATTCATACAAATATAAGGAATCATACTAATATCACATTAACTTCTTCAATATTCCACAAACGATTTCCACTTCATTTCAAACCATTAAATCTTCATTTAACATCATAGAATCCACAACTACAACAATCAAAATACTAAATAAAATCAATTCATCACATCTACACAACACCACCTCTATTCGGCCACAACCATACACATACATATTCCATGAATTCCATCCATTTCTACATACAACAACATACACAAACCATCCATAACATGTATAAAAGATGATTGAACCTCACCTTCTTCCATCCATCCTCTTGCTCGGCTAGGGTTGAAATTGCACAAATAAATGGTTTGCTTGCTTCAACAACCACCCCATGTTAATTAGGGCCTTCAAATTAGTTGGAATACTAGAAGAAAATATTTTTTCTTGATCAATTTCTCTAAGGCTCTTGTTTGGTTGACTTGGCCGAATGGCCTCTATATTTTTGTTCTTGAAATTTCTTGAATTGTAAAGATGAATAATTGTCTTGCTTTGGTCATCTCTCTACATATATATATATATATATATATATATATATACCAAAAGGGGATAGGGGGTTATATTTTTTGTTTCAATAGATATATAAGTCCTAAATATATAAGTTTTAATTTTTGTAGAAAGAAAGATAGAAATATGGTATTGTGGTTTTTAGCTTATATGTTAAACAATCCTACTCGGTACTTCCTCACTCCTTGAATCTTCTTATCATGTAGGTGTTTTTCTTATTTTCTGCCTATTCTCCCAATTTTTATATTTTTATATTTTTCGTTTTTTCATTTTTTCGTTTTTTTTTTTTTTTTTTTTTTTTTTTTTTTTTTTTTTTTTTTTTTAAATAAATCTGTTTAGTTATGAATCTTTATTACACTGTTCATCTCTTTCTCTTAATCTTGGTTCTTAATATCCGTCTTCTTTAACCACACCCCGGTTACCATGGCCAACATCGTCCTTTTATCATTTGGACATTAAAACGGCCTTTCAAACACCTAGGAATTTACAGGTTAATCCATCGAGTTCATTAAGAAATTAAGAGAATAACCATATACTAAGAGTAATAGATTCATAACAACAGGTAAGTAATTACTCAAACATAATATTTTAATTCAACATAATATTGAACATAAAACAATTTACATAGTAGGGAGATTAGTACAGAAAACATAGATAAAAACTTACATGTCTGAAGATGGAGAGAGGTTTCCCTTTCGGGGAACCCGAAAAACTACTTCACACTAAAAGAAAATTACTGGAAAGATTAAAACTATTTTACAGGGAAGTTATATTACAAAGGATTTCATTGGGGAAAGGAGTTGGGGCATTTTATGAAAGGGAAGAGGAATATGGAGTGGTTGGTGAGAGAATTTGTTGAAGGCTTTTTTGGTGATTGTGTCTTGCTTCTTGATCGATGTTAATTTTCTGATGCTCTCCTTCTCTGCAAAACACTGCTATTTATAGGGGTCTGACGGACTTCAAATGCGGACTTCAAATTTGTGAAGAATCTTTTGAGTTCAGCCGGGTACTCTTAGGGCCCCATCGTCACATGAAACTTTTCAAAAGATACTTTATAATTTTGTCTGTTTGCTGAGCTGTCCCATTTCTAGATAAAACTACTACTTTATTACAGCTACTTTAATAAAATCTGGTCTTCTTTTTTCTGAACTGTCACCATTATTGCTCCAACGTGTCTTGAAAAATTACAAAGTCCAAAGTCAAAAGTCTTCTACCTCTATTATTGAGCTTGTCTCATCTCATTTTTCTAAAAGATGACTAATGTCCTTGTCTCTCTCTTTTCCATACCTTTGTCTTTAATTATTGATGCTTTTGTCATTTTTTAATATCCTTGTTTCTCTTTTCTATGTCTTTGTCCTCATGTTCCACCGAACTAAATCTTCCAAGTCTTTTCCTTTCTTTCTACTTCACCTTTTTTGTCAAAGTCTTTTCCTTTCCTTCTACTTCACCTTTTTTGTTTTGTCTGGCTAATGTCTTCGATCTTTGTATTATTTCTTCAATTAACTGATTTAAGTGTCTAAATTGTGTAACGCAATTGAATCAAAACTCATGCCTGAGTCCACATCATTTGGATCTTGCGAGTCTTGAAAATTAATATCTTCTCCTTCAAAATCTGAATGGACTGGTGACATCCCTTGTCTTGGAGATAATTCTGGACTAGGATCTTTGACTATATATTTATCTTTTTCTTTTGTCTGAAAAAATCTTTCTAGTGTCTCTTTTACTATATTTTCTATTTTTTCATTTTTTTTCTTTTTTGCAAGTGTGCTTTTCCTTGTAGAATTCGCTCCTTGCGTAAGTGTCTTTGGTAGTCTCCGTCTGGTTTGGAGAGATGAACATCCCTCGTCTTCACTTTTTGGCAAAGTGACAGCCATTAACGGATTTGATAAGTCTTTACCGGCTACCGTTTGAACCGGACTAGCTGTATCCTTACCCGATACAGTGGGTCTAATTGCATTCATTGGGGAATGCACACCCGTCTCATCCATTTTTGTCTGAGATGGAGAACTCTGAGACTGCATCAATTCGAATTTTAATGCTTGTAGTCTTTGTTCTAATGTCTTCACCTGATCCAAGAGTTGCATTTTTTCTTGAACCAATGTCTCTTTTTGCTGGTTTAGTCTTTTGACTACATCAGTCATGGTAGAACAATGGTCGCAAAAGATTATTTTGTCTGTGTCTTTTTGTACATTGTACTGGGGGATTTTGTCTGGGTTTTGTCTGAGAGCTGGAGAAATATAATAATTTGGACCCAATGTCCCTCTAGCATAATCTAATGCTTCAGTAAAATTATTAAATCCCTTAAAAAGAGGTTTTCTTATGTCTTTAATAGAGTCTACAACTTCTATCCATGTCTGAAAAATACCATTAGTTTTACCGTGAACTACAACATAAAATTTAAATTTTTTGTCTAAATTTTGGTCTGTAAAATATTGACAAAGTGCATTTATAGTGGCTACAAAATGTTTAGCTCCGTCTTTTTTATTACGCGAAATCCATAAATTATCCACTAAGCATCTTTGTTGTCTATCTATTACATATTCTGGTAATACTTTAAAAGTCCAATTTGATGGCTGATAGACTACTAAATTATTGGCTCCGAATTGTATTCTTTCTTCCATAGCATTTCTTTCTAATAAAGATGTAGGTCTAAAATGAAGGTTACCTAATACTGTCTGTCTGTATGTGTCTTGGGTTGAGGCTATGCCTTTCCCCTTGTCTGCTATCTGAGAACTGGAAGGTCTCATGCTGTCCAAATAAAAAATTTAGTTAGCAGTAATATTTAATCTACTTAATTGATCTGCTAAATTATTATCTTTTCCTTTTATATGTTCAAATTTTAAATTATAAATTGAAATGGTATCTAAAAAATTTAGCCATCGTCTTCTACTACTATTTTTATCATTTATCTTTTGATAGAATTTAACTATAGCTTCACAGTCTGTTCTAACTAGTATTTCTGGTTTATTTAAAATATATAGTCTGAAACTATTTAATCCATATATTACGGCTAAGATTTCTGCATCTATACTACTCATATTTCCTTTTTCTTTATACTTACCACTTTGATAAGCACATATCTTTTCTTCATTTTTATTACTATACTTACTAGGTTTTGCTTTTAATACTGCTCCCCATCCTTCAAAACTACCGTCTGTTTCTATAATTAAATAGTCTGTTTCTAGTGGCATATTTAAATCTGGAATGTTTTTTATTTTTTCTTTTATTTTTTGTACTAATTTAATGTCTTCAGTATTAAAGTGTTTTTGACCATTTGATCCAGTCTTTGAATATAATGGTCCTGCTATTTTTCCTAAATCTTTTATAAAATTTCTAGCATAATTGACTATTCCTAAAAATTTTTGTAATTCTTTAACATTGTCTAACTTGTCTGGCATTTCTAAAGCTTTTTTGGCTATATGAGGTTGTAATTTTATCTTACCTTCTCCTAGTACTACTCCTAAAAAGTTTATATAATTTTTACATAATTCCATTTTCTTTTTACTAATTATTATCCCATTTTCTACAAATAATCTAAATACCGTTTGTAGGTGTCCTAAATGTTCTTTAATATCTTTACTAAATACTAATATATCATCTACATATACTAATACAAACCTTTTATATTCTCCAAATATACTATCCATTTTTCTTTGAAAAATTGGTGGAGCTGTCTTTAATCCAAATGGCATTACTAACCATTCGAAATGTCCTTCAGGACAGGTGAATGCAGTCCATTCTATACTATCTTCATGCATTCGTACCTGCCAATATCCTGATTTACAATCAAATTTGCTAAATATTTTCTTTCCTTGTATTCTATTTATTAGTTCTTTTTTCTAGAAATCCTATGCATATTAATAAATTATTACCGTCACACATCTCTTCATATCCCTTGGTCTGTATTCCTATTTTTATGTGCTTTCCAAATTCTGCTAAATTCATTATAAAATCTGGGCTAATATAAAATATTCCTCCATTATTTGTCATGTCTACTTCCGTTAGTCCTATTATTGATTTTTTCATGTCTGACCATCTATCGTCATAAATTACTATTAAAGCTTTGGTTCCTAAGTTTTTTCTAGTTAGTCCTTTTAATCCTACTACTATTAATCCTATATGCATTAAACTTCTTCCAGTATTTTTTATTTGTCTTACGGCTACTGGGTCTATTAAATTTATGGTAGTAATTTTAGTTCCTATGGCTGATATTTGTTCTTCTCTATAATGTCTATATAATTGAGCTGTACTTGAAAACTGTCTTATATTATATAGAGTTTTTGGATTTAACAGTTTCAATTGGTTTTGTTGGAAAATTTGTATATCTCTATCTACGTCTATTACCTCACTTAACTGTTGATTATTTTCTTCTGGAGTTCTTCTATTTAAAATTCTTGATAAGAAATTATTACTTATTCTATTATCTGAAAAATTTACTCTTTGTCTTTCTTGCCTTTCTGATCCTCCTTCGTTTCTTTGTCTAGTTGAAAGAAGGTCCATTTTTGTGGTTTTCTAAGTACTTTAACTTTATCTTTTTGAGGTGTTATTTCTACCTTTTTTAATTGGTCTATTAATTCGTCAACTTCTTTATTTTTAAACGTCTCTTTATTTTTTTCTCTTTGTTGTTCAGTTAACCACGAAATGCGTTCGTCTAATAATTCTAACCTTGGTACTATTTTTTCTATTTTCTTTATTATTTCTAATATTAATGAAATTGTAGTAGTATTTTGTTGTATTATTATTTGGTCCGATTTAGCGCTAGGTATATAATCTTTATAGTCTGCTGGTAAAGGTATAGATTTTTCTATTAATTTCGCGGCTTCTTCTTGAGCTAATGTTGATCTACTCATGAAAGAGTGATTTCTTTTAGTTCTGCTACTGTCTTTTTTAATTCTCTAATGTCACTAGTTAAAATTTCTATTTGTTGTGTTATTTTAGAGACTATGTGGGTTGTTTTTAGTTCTATTTCTTTTGGTTTTTCTATAATAACTTTAACTAACTTTTCTATTTCTGTTTTTGTAGGTAATTTTTCTAGATTAAATTTATTAACTAGAGTCTGAACTTTCTTTTCTAATTCTAATTCTTGTGTTTTTAAGTAGTCTAGGTTTTGTTCTAATTTTTCAAAGGTTTTCTTTTGCTTAGTCTGAGATGTAGTTACTACTTCTAATATTCTAGCGATATCTTTATTATTTTCTTGTGTTTTTTCACTGAAATTTATGACTAAATCTACTAATGTATTTAACTGTTTGTCTTCACTATGTAATATATGATCTCCGTTACTAAAGTTACACTTTATAATACTATGGTCTGTTAATGCTCTATACTTCTTTTCTGGGTATATTTTTAAGTCTAAGTATTCTAGATTTTTTAAGATATCTATCTCTCTAGCTTTATTTATTATCCTAACGGGATTTTTATTTTACAAACTTGTTTCTGATGTTCTATACTAGTTGTAAGTCTTTCTATATCTTCTCTTATACCGTGTAATTCCCAAGTTATAGCAGAGATTGTTTCTTCGTTAATCTGACTTTGTAAAAGTCTATTTTGTATTTTTGATGATAATGTTTCTGAATTTATTATTTCTAAATATGCACTTAGGGCTTTTTCTACTTGTTGATTTTCTCGTCTTTTCTTTATATCTCTATATAAATACCAATGATTAATTTGTTTTTTTTTTTTTTTTTTTTTTTTTTTTTTTTTTTTTTTTTTTATAAATAAATCTGTTTAGTTATGAATCTTTATTACACTGTTCATCTCTTTCTCTTAATCTTGGTTCTTAATATCCGTCTTCTTTAACCACACCCCGGTTACCATGGCCAACATCGTCCTTTTATCATTTGGACATTAAAACGGCCTTTCAAACACCTAGGAATTTACAGGTTAATCCATCGAGTTCATTAAGAAATTAAGAGAATAACCATATACTAAGAGTAATAGATTCATAACAACAGGTAAGTAATTACTCAAACATAATATTTTAATTCAACATAATATTGAACATAAAATAATTTACATAGTAGGGAGATTAGTACAGAAAACATAGATAAAAACTTACATGTCTGAAGATGGAGAGAGGTTTCCCTTTCGGGGAACCCGAAAAACTACTTCACACTAAAAGAAAATTACTGGAAAGATTAAAACTATTTTACAGGGAAGTTATATTACAAAGGATTTCATTGGGGAAAGGAGTTGGGGCATTTTATGAAAGGGAAGAGGAATATGGAGTGGTTGGTGAGAGAATTTGTTGAAGGCTTTTTTGGTGATTGTGTCTTGCTTCTTGATCGATGTTAATTTTCTTTATAAGCTTCCCATAAAGCTTTGGCTGATTCTCCTAAAAATGTTTCTAAATATTTGTACATTGTTTCTGCGTCTGTTTCACTATATGTTTTTATATAGTCTGCTACTACTATTCCTTTCCAAAGATCTATCACTGAATTCCATCTTTGCGGGTCATGTGCTGCTATATTTAAGTTTTAATTTTTGTAGAAAGAAAGATAGAAATATGGTATTGTGGTTTTTAGCTTATATGTTAAACAATCCTACTCGGTACTTCCTCACTCCTTGAATCTTCTTATCATGTAGGTGTTTTTCTTATTTTCTGCCTATTCTCCCAATTTTTATATTTTTATATTTTTCGTTTTTTCATTTTTTCGTTTTTTTTTTTTTTTTTTTTTTTTTTTTTTTTTTTTTTTAAATAAATCTGTTTAGTTATGAATCTTTATTACACTGTTCATCTCTTTCTCTTAATCTTGGTTCTTAATATCCGTCTTCTTTAACCACACCCCGGTTACCATGGCCAACATCGTCCTTTTATCATTTGGACATTAAAACGGCCTTTCAAACACCTAGGAATTTACAGGTTAATCCATCGAGTTCATTAAGAAATTAAGAGAATAACCATATACTAAGAGTAATAGATTCATAACAACAGGTAAGTAATTACTCAAACATAATATTTTAATTCAACATAATATTGAACATAAAACAATTTACATAGTAGGGAGATTAGTACAGAAAACATAGATAAAAACTTACATGTCTGAAGATGGAGAGAGGTTTCCCTTTCGGGGAACCTGAAAAACTACTTCACACTAAAAGAAAATTACTGGAAAGATTAAAACTATTTTACAGGGAAGTTATATTACAAAGGATTTCATTGGGGAAAGGAGTTGGGGCATTTTATGAAAGGGAAGAGGAATATGGAGTGGTTGGTGAGAGAATTTGTTGAAGGCTTTTTTGGTGATTGTGTCTTGCTTCTTGATCGATGTTAATTTTCTGATCAATAGATAACTTTGTGTCGTGTAAACTACGCTTTTACAAAAGTTCATATTTTTTGTTTCAATAGATATATAAGTCCTAAATTTTGGACTTATAATGAATTTAGCAGAATTTGGAAAGCACATAAAAATAGGAATACAGACCAAGGGATATGAAGAGATGTGTGACGGTAATAATTTATTAATATGCATAGGATTTCTAGGAAAAATGACTAATAATAGTAATACAAAATTTAAAATTAAGGTAGAAGATGTAGTAGAAATAATGGGAAATAAAGGAATAAGACTAATAAAGCCTATAAAAATAAATCCTGAAGAATATGCAGGGATGGAATGGAATCTAGAGGATTTTAATACAAAAAAGATTTTACAGCCAGAATCCCACCTAATGTACACTAATTCTAAGGGAGAGACATCTGTACGTTTTACTAATTATAATTATATGCCACAAAAAGACTTAGAAGAAGAAAGTACTTTAGACGAAAATGAAATTACAGACACAACTTTTATGAATATAGAATTAATACAAGACGAGTTTGCGGTAGACGAAGCTATAGAAAAAGCAAAGAGACTTCAAAAAGAAAATAAAAATATGCTTTTTAAATGTAAAGGATGTAAGTTAGGAGAATTAACAATAGAAGAAACCATAAGTCACTTTAAATTATGTGAAGCCCGAACTGATAATTGGGGATATAGAGTAGAACAGATAAACCAAAGAAAATCAGACAATTTTGATAAAATATTAGAAGACATGCAAAACAGTGATGACGAACTAGAAATAGACTCTATAATAAGTCAAAAAGAATTAATGGAATCTAGTGCATCTAGTTCTAGTCCATTTCAAAGAACAACAGGAGAACAATATACTATAGATACTAGCACAGGAAATGTACCTAGAAGAAGAGTTTTTAGAACAGGAGGAGAACCTTTAAATAATGTCAAACCATCAGGAAAAAGAATGCCTATAGAAGAACCCATTATTCTTCAAGAAGGAGGTAATAAAGGTAAAATATTAAATATAGCAGCACATGACCCGCAAAGATGGAATTCAGTGATAGATCTTTGGAAAGGAATAGTAGTAGCAGACTATATAAAAACATATAGTGAAACAGACGCAGAAACAATGTACAAATATTTAGAAACATTTTTAGGAGAATCAGCCAAAGCTTTATGGGAAGCTTATAAAGAAAATTTTCCAATGGAATTTCAACACCTAGTATCCATGGGAGCAAACCCATATAATTTTACTAATAAAATACATACTTTAATTACAGGGGAAGATCCAAATAGTGGATTATTAGTACTACAAAGAAATGCAGTAATAAAATTAGAACAACTAAGCATAAGTAGTTGGTTTCATATTAAGAAATTTTTAAACGATTATTTTTACTACTGTACTATTAGTGGAAATGCATTTGATCAAGAATTAGGTAAAAAGTTATTTAATAAACTACCAGGAGCCTTAGGAAGAGAAATAGAAGACAGATGGAATAAGAGAGACGGAGTAATGCAGAATCCTAATTTGACGTGGTCCATAGGACATAGGATACAACATATAATGGATATACTACAAGAAAAATGTACTCATATACAAATACAAAAACAGTTAAAAGAAAATGAAATGAACTTTTGTAAAAGCGTAGTTTACACGACACAAAGTTATGATAAAGACAATTATAAAAAGAAAAAGCATAAAAAATATCGAACGCAGTATAATAGAAATTATCCTCAATATAATAGAAAGAAATATTATCTTAGAAAATCATCAGCTAGAAAACCTTATTTAGACAGAAATAGGCATGTAAGAAAGTACCGAACAGAAAGAAATTATAGAAATAAATTAGAATGCTTCACTTGTGGAAGTGTAGAACACTTAGCAAATACATGTCCAAAAAGAATAAATAATAAGACAAGAAATTCCCAACTAATTGAAGATTTTCAAGAAACATTAATAAATGTAGACGAGTATATGTCAGATACAGAAAGCATATATTCTATAGTAAGTGTAGACACTGAAGAAAAAATCAAAACAGACTCATCAGACTCAGAAGCAGACGAATTAATTAATGAAATAGGATTAGAAAATCTAGACTTAGAAGCCATGGATAATTTAGCAAATATAGCCGAAGACTGTAACCATGAGTTTGAACGAAATAAAGGATTGGATAGTAATGCATGTTTCTTTTGTAAATGGTATCCTAGTAGAGACAAAAGAGTTAAATGTAAAAATTGTTACATAGAAGGATGTACAATGTGTATAGAAAAAGAATTTAAAACAAAAATAAATAAAGAAACAACTCATAAGAAAATTGAAGACCCTACTATTAGTCTAAGAATAATAACATTAGAAACAAGAATAAATGAATTAGAAACCAGATTATGTAACCTAGAAAGAGGAAAACAAAGAGAAGTAGATAGTGAAGACGAAGAAATAAGATTATCAAATATACAACCAATAATGAAACCATTAACAATAATACCAGAAGAATCTCAAGCAGAATTAATGAGCATAGAAGACCATGAAGCATTAGTATGTAATGAAGATAAAAAATTAGGAACAATAAAAATACTTGCAAGAATTAAAATAGATGATTATGAGATAGAAACGTTAGCATTAGTAGATTCAGGGTGCACAAAGTGCATAATAAATAAAAGAATAGTTCCACCTAATTTAATAAAAATTCTAGAAAAACCAGTTGCGGCCATGCAAATGGATGGAACCCATAATATATATAGACATTATGTTCATAAAGCCTACATTAGCTTTATAAATACATGTTCAGAGTTTTACAAACCAAGTTATAAAATGGATAAGATATGGGTAAGAGACCTTAATATAAATGTAGACTTTGTCATAGGATTAGACTTCATGTTACATAATAATGGTAGCTGTATGATTACAAGAGATGGAGTAATTTTCTTAAAAAATATTACTCATACACCAGTACAAGTTCTTAAGACTGAAACAAGGATTCGTCATAAAAAGATCCCTACCACAGACCTGCAAAAGAAAAAAGATAGTTGTTGTAAAGAATGTGAAGAAAAGAATACATGTGGTAAAGAAAAACAAGAAATAAAAAATTTAACTTTAGAAGAAAAAGAAATTCTAGAAGAAGAGGAGTTGCTAGAAAAAAATTATACTTTAATAGATATAGAGACAGAGTTATATAATTTTAAAACAGGAATAGAAAAAATAGGAATAATAAAAAATCAAAAGGACCTAGATAATATAATAAAAATTCTAGATGAAATAGAAATTATTGGAGAAAAACCATTAAGACACTGGAAAAATAACAGGATTGTATGTAAATTAGATATAATAAATCCAGACTATATAATTAAAACAGCATCTATTGAAGCAACAAATCAAGATGTAGAAGATTTTAAAGTACAAATAAAAGAACTATTGGACTTAGGAGTAATACGGAGATCTACTTCTAAACATAGATCAGCAGCATTTATGGTAAGAAATCATAGTGAAATAGTAAGAGGAAAAGCAAGAATGGTAATAAATTATAAAAGACTTAATGATAACACTAGAACAGATGGATATAAGCTACCAGACAAAACAGAACTAATAAATAGAATACAAGGAAAGAAAATATTTAGCAAATTTGATTGTAAATCAGGATATTGGCAGGTACGAATGCATGAAGATAGTATAGAATGGACTGCATTCACCTGTCCTGAAGGACATTTCGAATGGTTAGTAATGCCATTTGGATTAAAGACAGCTCCACCAATTTTTCAAAGAAAAATGGATAGTATATTTGGAGAATATAAAAGGTTTGTATTAGTATATGTAGATGATATATTAGTATTTAGTAAAGATATTAAAGAACATTTAGGACACCTACAAACGGTATTTAGATTATTTGTAGAAAATGGGATAATAATTAGTAAAAAGAAAATGGAATTATGTAAAAATTATATAAACTTTTTAGGAGTAGTACTAGGAGAAGGTAAGATAAAATTACAACCTCATATAGCCAAAAAAGCTTTAGAAATGCCAGACAAGTTAGACAATGTTAAAGAATTACAAAAATTTTTAGGAATAGTCAATTATGCTAGAAATTTTATAAAAGATTTAGGAAAAATAGCAGGACCATTATATTCAAAGACTGGATCAAATGGTCAAAAACACTTTAATACTGAAGACATTAAATTAGTACAAAAAATAAAAGAAAAAATAAAAAACATTCCAGATTTAAATATGCCACTAGAAACAGACTATTTAATTATAGAAACAGACGGTAGTTTTGAAGGATGGGGAGCAGTATTAAAAGCAAAACCTAGTAAGTATAGTAATAAAAATGAAGAAAAGATATGTGCTTATCAAAGTGGTAAGTATAAAGAAAAAGGAAATATGAGTAGTATAGATGCAGAAATCTTAGCCGTAATATATGGATTAAATAGTTTCAGACTATATATTTTAAATAAACCAGAAATACTAGTTAGAACAGACTGTGAAGCTATAGTTAAATTCTATCAAAAGATAAATGATAAAAATAGTAGTAGAAGACGATGGCTAAATTTTTTAGATACCATTTCAATTTATAATTTAAAATTTGAACATATAAAAGGAAAAGATAATAATTTAGCAGATCAATTAAGTAGATTAAATATTACTGCTAACTAAATTTTTTATTTGGACAGCATGAGACCTTCCAGTTCTCAGATAGCAGACAAGGGGAAAGGCATAGCCTCAACCCAAGACACATACAGACAGACAGTATTAGGTAACCTTCATTTTAGACCTACATCTTTATTAGAAAGAAATGCTATGGAAGAAAGAATACAATTCGGAGCCAATAATTTAGTAGTCTATCAGCCATCAAATTGGACTTTTAAAGTATTACCAGAATATGTAATAGATAGACAACAAAGATGCTTAGTGGATAATTTATGGATTTCGCGTAATAAAAAAGACGGAGCTAAACATTTTGTAGCCACTATAAATGCACTTTGTCAATATTTTACAGACCAAAATTTAGACAAAAAATTTAAATTTTATGTTGTAGTTCACGGTAAAACTAATGGTATTTTTCAGACATGGATAGAAGTTGTAGACTCTATTAAAGACATAAGAAAACCTCTTTTTAAGGGATTTAATAATTTTACTGAAGCATTAGATTATGCTAGAGGGACATTGGGTCCAAATTATTATATTTCTCCAGCTCTCAGACAAAACCCAGACAAAATCCCCCAGTACAATGTACAAAAAGACACAGACAAAATAATCTTTTGCGACCATTGTTCTACCATGACTGATGTAGTCAAAAGACTAAACCAGCAAAAAGAGACATTGGTTCAAGAAAAAATGCAACTCTTGGATCAGGTGAAGACATTAGAACAAAGACTACAAGCATTAAAATTCGAATTGATGCAGTCTCAGAGTTCTCCATCTCAGACAAAAATGGATGAGACGGGTGTGCATTCCCCAATGAATGCAATTAGACCCACTGTATCGGGTAAGGATACAGCTAGTCCGGTTCAAACGGTAGCCGGTAAAGACTTATCAAATCCGTTAATGGCTGTCACTTTGCCAAAAAGTGAAGACGAGGGATGTTCATCTCTCCAAACCAGACGGAGACTACCAAAGACACTTACGCAAGGAGCGAATTCTACAAGGAAAAGCACACTTGCAAAAAAGAAAAAAAATGAAAAAATAGAAAATATAGTAAAAGAGACACTAGAAAGATTTTTTCAGACAAAAGAAAAAGATAAATATATAGTCAAAGATCCTAGTCCAGAATTATCTCCAAGACAAGGGATGTCACCAGTCCATTCAGATTTTGAAGGAGAAGATATTAATTTTCAAGACTCGCAAGATCCAAATGATGTGGACTCAGGCATGAGTTTTGATTCAATTGCGTTACACAATTTAGACACTTAAATCAGTTAATTGAAGAAATAATACAAAGATCGAAGACATTAGCCAGACAAAACAAAAAAGGTGAAGTAGAAGGAAAGGAAAAGACTTTGACAAAAAAGGTGAAGTAGAAAGAAAGGAAAAGACTTGGAAGATTTAGTTCGGTGGAACATGAGGACAAAGACATAGAAAAGAGAAACAAGGATATTAAAAAATGACAAAAGCATCAATAATTAAAGACAAAGGTATGGAAAAGAGAGAGACAAGGACATTAGTCATCTTTTAGAAAAATGAGATGAGACAAGCTCAATAATAGAGGTAGAAGACTTTTGACTTTGGACTTTGTAATTTTTCAAGACACGTTGGAGCAATAATGGTGACAGTTCAGAAAAAAGAAGACCAGATTTTATTAAAGTAGCTGTAATAAAGTAGTAGTTTTATCTAGAAATGGGACAGCTCAGCAAACAGACAAAATTATAAAGTATCTTTTGAAAAGTTTCATGTGACGATGGGGCCCTAAGAGTACCCGGCTGAACTCAAAAGATTCTTCACAAATTTGAAGTCCGCATTTGAAGTCCGTCAGACCCCTATAAATAGCAGTGTTTTGCAGAGAAGGAGAGCATCAGAAAATTAACATCGATCAAGAAGCAAGACACAATCACCAAAAAAGCCTTCAACAAATTCTCTCACCAACCACTCCATATTCCTCTTCCCTTTCATAAAATGCCCCAACTCCTTTCCCCAATGAAATCCTTTGTAATATAACTTCCCTGTAAAATAGTTTTAATCTTTCCAGTAATTTTCTTTTAGTGTGAAGTAGTTTTTCGGGTTCCCCGAAAGGGAAACCTCTCTCCATCTTCAGACATGTAAGTTTTTATCTATGTTTTCTGTACTAATCTCCCTACTATGTAAATTGTTTTATGTTCAATATTATGTTGAATTAAAATATTATGTTTGAGTAATTACTTACCTGTTGTTATGAATCTATTACTCTTAGTATATGGTTATTCTTTTAATTTCTTAATGAACTCGATGGATTAACCTGTAAATTCCTAGGTGTTTGAAAGGCCGTTTTAATGTCCAAATGATAAAAGGACGATGTTGGCCATGGTAACCGGGGTGTGGTTAAAGAAGACGGATATTAAGAACCAAGATTAAGAGAAAGAGATGAACAGTGTAATAAAGATTCATAACTAAACAGATTTATTTAAAAAAAAAAAAAAAAAAAAAAAAAAAAAAAAAAAAAAACGAAAAAATGAAAAAACGAAAAATATAAAAATATAAAAATTGGGAGAATAGGCAGAAAATAAGAAAAACACCTACATGATAAGAAGATTCAAGGAGTGAGGAAGTACCGAGTAGGATTGTTTAACATATAAGCTAAAAACCACAATACCATATTTCTATCTTTCTTTCTACAAAAATTAAAACTTATATATTTAGGACTTATATATCTATTGAAACAAAAAATATAACCCCCTATCCCCTTTTTTAGCTTATATGTTAAACAATCCTACTCGGTACTTCCTCACTCCTTGAATCTTCTTATCATGTAGGTGTTTTTCTTATTTTCTGCCTATTCTCCCAATTTTTATATTTTTATATTTTTCGTTTTTTCATTTTTTCGTTTTTTTTTTTTTTTTTTTTTTTTTTTTTTTTTTTTTTTTTTTTTTTAAATAAATCTGTTTAGTTATGAATCTTTATTACACTGTTCATCTCTTTCTCTTAATCTTGGTTCTTAATATCCGTCTTCTTTAACCACACCCCGGTTACCATGGCCAACATCGTCCTTTTATCATTTGGACATTAAAACGGCCTTTCAAACACCTAGGAATTTACAGGTTAATCCATCGAGTTCATTAAGAAATTAAGAGAATAACCATATACTAAGAGTAATAGATTCATAACAACAGGTAAGTAATTACTCAAACATAATATTTTAATTCAACATAATATTGAACATAAAACAATTTACATAGTAGGGAGATTAGTACAGAAAACATAGATAAAAACTTACATGTCTGAAGATGGAGAGAGGTTTCCCTTTCGGGGAACCCGAAAAACTACTTCACACTAAAAGAAAATTACTGGAAAGATTAAAACTATTTTACAGGGAAGTTATATTACAAAGGATTTCATTGGGGAAAGGAGTTGGGGCATTTTATGAAAGGGAAGAGGAATATGGAGTGGTTGGTGAGAGAATTTGTTGAAGGCTTTTTTGGTGATTGTGTCTTGCTTCTTGATCGATGTTAATTTTCTGCTAAATAACACTGAAGAAAAAATCAAAACAGACTCATCAGACTCAGAAGCAGACGAATTAATTAATGAAATAGGATTAGAAAATCTAGACTTAGAAGCCATGGATAATTTAGCAAATATAGCCGAAGACTGTAACCATGAGTTTGAACGAAATAAAGGATTGGATAGTAATGCATGTTTCTTTTGTAAATGGTATCCTAGTAGAGACAAAAGAGTTAAATGTAAAAATTGTTACATAGAAGGATGTACAATGTGTATAGAAAAAGAATTTAAAACAAAAATAAATAAAGAAACAACTCATAAGAAAATTGAAGACCCTACTATTAGTCTAAGAATAATAACATTAGAAACAAGAATAAATGAATTAGAAACCAGATTATGTAACCTAGAAAGAGGAAAACAAAGAGAAGTAGATAGTGAAGACGAAGAAATAAGATTATCAAATATACAACCAATAATGAAACCATTAACAATAATACCAGAAGAATCTCAAGCAGAATTAATGAGCATAGAAGACCATGAAGCATTAGTATGTAATGAAGATAAAAAATTAGGAACAATAAAAATACTTGCAAGAATTAAAATAGATGATTATGAGATAGAAACGTTAGCATTAGTAGATTCAGGGTGCACAAAGTGCATAATAAATAAAAGAATAGTTCCACCTAATTTAATAAAAATTCTAGAAAAACCAGTTGCGGCCATACAAATGGATGGAACCCATAATATATATAGACATTATGTTCATAAAGCCTACATTAGCTTTATAAATACATGTTCAGAGTTTTACAAACCAAGTTATAAAATGGATAAGATATGGGTAAGAGACCTTAATATAAATGTAGACTTTGTCATAGGATTAGACTTCATGTTACATAATAATGGTAGCTGTATGATTACAAGAGATGGAGTAATTTTCTTAAAAAATATTACTCATACACCAGTACAAGTTCTTAAGACTGAAACAAGGATTCGTCATAAAAAGATCCCTACCACAGACCTGCAAAAGAAAAAAGATAGTTGTTGTAAAGAATGTGAAGAAAAGAATACATGTGGTAAAGAAAAACAAGAAATAAAAAATTTAACTTTAGAAGAAAAAGAAATTCTAGAAGAAGAGGAGTTGCTAGAAAAAAATTATACTTTAATAGATATAGAGACAGAGTTATATAATTTTAAAACAGGAATAGAAAAAATAGGAATAATAAAAAATCAAAAGGACCTAGATAATATAATAAAAATTCTAGATGAAATAGAAATTATTGGAGAAAAACCATTAAGACACTGGAAAAATAACAGGATTGTATGTAAATTAGATATAATAAATCCAGACTATATAATTAAAACAGCATCTATTGAAGCAACAAATCAAGATGTAGAAGATTTTAAAGTACAAATAAAAGAACTATTGGACTTAGGAGTAATACGGAGATCTACTTCTAAACATAGATCAGCAGCATTTATGGTAAGAAATCATAGTGAAATAGTAAGAGGAAAAGCAAGAATGGTAATAAATTATAAAAGACTTAATGATAACACTAGAACAGATGGATATAAGCTACCAGACAAAACAGAACTAATAAATAGAATACAATTCGGAGCCAATAATTTAGTAGTCTATCAGCCATCAAATTGGACTTTTAAAGTATTACCAGAATATGTAATAGATAGACAACAAAGATGCTTAGTGGATAATTTATGGATTTCGCGTAATAAAAAAGACGGAGCTAAACATTTTGTAGCCACTATAAATGCACTTTGTCAATATTTTACAGACCAAAATTTAGACAAAAAATTTAAATTTTATGTTGTAGTTCACGGTAAAACTAATGGTATTTTTCAGACATGGATAGAAGTTGTAGACTCTATTAAAGACATAAGAAAACCTCTTTTTAAGGGATTTAATAATTTTACTGAAGCATTAGATTATGCTAGAGGGACATTGGGTCCAAATTATTATATTTCTCCAGCTCTCAGACAAAACCCAGACAAAATCCCCCAGTACAATGTACAAAAAGACACAGACAAAATAATCTTTTGCGACCATTGTTCTACCATGACTGATGTAGTCAAAAGACTAAACCAGCAAAAAGAGACATTGGTTCAAGAAAAAATGCAACTCTTGGATCAGGTGAAGACATTAGAACAAAGACTACAAGCATTAAAATTCGAATTGATGCAGTCTCAGAGTTCTCCATCTCAGACAAAAATGGATGAGACGGGTGTGCATTCCCCAATGAATGCAATTAGACCCACTGTATCGGGTAAGGATACAGCTAGTCCGGTTCAAACGGTAGCCGGTAAAGACTTATCAAATCCGTTAATGGCTGTCACTTTGCCAAAAAGTGAAGACGAGGGATGTTCATCTCTCCAAACCAGACGGAGACTACCAAAGACACTTACGCAAGGAGCGAATTCTACAAGGAAAAGCACACTTGCAAAAAAGAAAAAAAATGAAAAAATAGAAAATATAGTAAAAGAGACACTAGAAAGATTTTTTCAGACAAAAGAAAAAGATAAATATATAGTCAAAGATCCTAGTCCAGAATTATCTCCAAGACAAGGGATGTCACCAGTCCATTCAGATTTTGAAGGAGAAGATATTAATTTTCAAGACTCGCAAGATCCAAATGATGTGGACTCAGGCATGAGTTTTGATTCAATTGCGTTACACAATTTAGACACTTAAATCAGTTAATTGAAGAAATAATACAAAGATCGAAGACATTAGCCAGACAAAACAAAAAAGGTGAAGTAGAAGGAAAGGAAAAGACTTTGACAAAAAAGGTGAAGTAGAAAGAAAGGAAAAGACTTGGAAGATTTAGTTCGGTGGAACATGAGGACAAAGACATAGAAAAGAGAAACAAGGATATTAAAAAATGACAAAAGCATCAATAATTAAAGACAAAGGTATGGAAAAGAGAGAGACAAGGACATTAGTCATCTTTTAGAAAAATGAGATGAGACAAGCTCAATAATAGAGGTAGAAGACTTTTGACTTTGGACTTTGTAATTTTTCAAGACACGTTGGAGCAATAATGGTGACAGTTCAGAAAAAAGAAGACCAGATTTTATTAAAGTAGCTGTAATAAAGTAGTAGTTTTATCTAGAAATGGGACAGCTCAGCAAACAGACAAAATTATAAAGTATCTTTTGAAAAGTTTCATGTGACGATGGGGCCCTAAGAGTACCCGGCTGAACTCAAAAGATTCTTCACAAATTTGAAGTCCGCATTTGAAGTCCGTCAGACCCCTATAAATAGCAGTGTTTTGCAGAGAAGGAGAGCATCAGAAAATTAACATCGATCAAGAAGCAAGACACAATCACCAAAAAAGCCTTCAACAAATTCTCTCACCAACCACTCCATATTCCTCTTCCCTTTCATAAAATGCCCCAACTCCTTTCCCCAATGAAATCCTTTGTAATATAACTTCCCTGTAAAATAGTTTTAATCTTTCCAGTAATTTTCTTTTAGTGTGAAGTAGTTTTTTCGGGTTCCCCGAAAGGGAAACCTCTCTCCATCTTCAGACATGTAAGTTTTTATCTATGTTTTCTGTACTAATCTCCCTACTATGTAAATTGTTTTATGTTCAATATTATGTTGAATTAAAATATTATGTTTGAGTAATTACTTACCTGTTGTTATGAATCTATTACTCTTAGTATATGGTTATTCTCTTAATTTCTTAATGAACTCGATGGATTAACCTGTAAATTCCTAGGTGTTTGAAAGGCCGTTTTAATGTCCAAATGATAAAAGGACGATGTTGGCCATGGTAACCGGGGTGTGGTTAAAGAAGACGGATATTAAGAACCAAGATTAAGAGAAAGAGATGAACAGTGTAATAAAGATTCATAACTAAACAGATTTATTTATAAAAAAAAAAAAAAAAAAAAAAAAAAAAAAAAAAAAAAAAACGAAAAAATGAAAAAACGAAAAATATAAAAATATAAAAATTGGGAGAATAGGCAGAAAATAAGAAAACACCTACATGATAAGTAGATTCAAGGAGTGAGGAAGTACCGAGTAGGATTGTTTAACATATAAGTAAAAACCACATAATATTGCTATTTTTCTTTCTACAAAAATTAAAACTTATATATTTAGAACTTATATATCTATTGAAACAAAAAATATAACCCCCCTATCCCCTTTTGGTAACCGGGGTGTGGTTAAAGAAGACGGATATTAAGAACCAAGATTAAGAGAAAGAGATGAACAGTGTAATAAAGATTCATAACTAAACAGATTTATTTATAAAAAAAAAAAAAAAAAAAAAAAAAAAAAAAAAAAAAAAAAAAAAAAACGAAAAAATGAAAAAAACGAAAAATATAAAAATATAAAAATTGGGAGAATAGGCAGAAAATAAGAAAACACCTACATGATAAGTAGATTCAAGGAGTGAGGAAGTACCGAGTAGGATTGTTTAACATATAAGTAAAAACCACATAATATTGCTATTTTTCTTTCTACAAAAATTAAAACTTATATATTTAGGACTTATATATCTATTGAAACAAAAAATATAACCCCCTATCCCCTTTTGGTATCAAAGCGAGAAGATTTTTGGACCTAAATCTGTATTTTAAAGCCATATTTTAGACAAAAATACAAAACTAGTTTCACTTAAATTTTTTTTAGGTAATGAAAGATAATTATTTAGCTGTAAAACAAGAGTTAGAAAAATTATATCCGGAATATACTAAATTAAGCAGTACCAAAGAAAACCAGTTAAGACTACAAGAGTTAATAGATATAATATCAGGATTAGAATATAAATTACTACGATATATAAAATCTAGAAAAACTTTAAAAAACCAAAAGCGATTTAGACCATATTGATTGTATGAGAACACTACCCTTTGTCAGACAAATACAAATTAATCATTGGTATTTATATAGAGATATAAAGAAAAGACGAGAAAATCAACAAGTAGAAAAAGCCCTAAGTGCATATTTAGAAATAATAAATTCAGAAACATTATCATCACTAATACAAAATAGACTTTTACAAAGTCAGATTAACGAAGAAACAATCTCTGCTATAACTTGGGAATTACACGGTATAAGAGAAGATATAGAAAGACTTACAACTAGTATAGAACATCAGAAACAAGTTTGTAAAATAAAAATCCCGTTAGGATAATAAATAAAGCTAGAGAGATAGATATCTTAAAAAATCTAGAATACTTAGACTTAAAAATATACCCAGAAAAGAAGTATAGAGCATTAACAGACCATAGTATTATAAAGTGTAACTTTAGTAACGGAGATCATATATTACATAGTGAAGACAAACAGTTAAATACATTAGTAGATTTAGTCATAAATTTCAGTGAAAAAACACAAGAAAATAATAAAGATATCGCTAGAATATTAGAAGTAGTAACTACATCTCAGACTAAGCAAAAGAAAACCTTTGAAAAATTAGAACAAAACCTAGACTACTTAAAAACACAAGAATTAGAATTAGAAAAGAAAGTTCAGACTCTAGTTAATAAATTTAATCTAGAAAAATTACCTACAAAAACAGAAATAGAAAAGTTAGTTAAAGTTATTATAGAAAAACCAAAAGAAATAGAACTAAAAACAACCCACATAGTCTCTAAAATAACACAACAAATAGAAATTTTAACTAGTGACATTAGAGAATTAAAAAAGACAGTAGCAGAACTAAAAGAAATCACTCTTTCATGAGTAGATCAACATTAGCTCAAGAAGAAGCCGCGAAATTAATAGAAAAATCTATACCTTTACCAGCAGACTATAAAGATTATATACCTAGCGCTAAATCGGACCAAATAATAATACAACAAAATACTACTACAATTTCATTAATATTAGAAATAATAAAGAAAATAGAAAAAATAGTACCAAGGTTAGAATTATTAGACGAACGCATTTCGTGGTTAACTGAACAACAAAGAGAAAAAAATAAAGAGACGTTTAAAAATAAAGAAGTTGACGAATTAATAGACCAATTAAAAAAGGTAGAAATAACACCTCAAAAAGATAAAGTTAAAGTACTTAGAAAACCACAAAAATGGACCTTCTTTCAACTAGACAAAGAAACGAAGGAGGATCAGAAAGGCAAGAAAGACAAAGAGTAAATTTTTCAGATAATAGAATAAGTAATAATTTCTTATCAAGAATTTTAAATAGAAGAACTCCAGAAGAAAATAATCAACAGTTAAGTGAGGTAATAGACGTAGATAGAGATATACAAATTTTCCAACAAAACCAATTGAAACTGTTAAATCCAAAAACTCTATATAATATAAGACAGTTTTCAAGTACAGCTCAATTATATAGACATTATAGAGAAGAACAAATATCAGCCATAGGAACTAAAATTACTACCATAAATTTAATAGACCCAGTAGCCGTAAGACAAATAAAAAATACTGGAAGAAGTTTAATGCATATAGGATTAATAGTAGTAGGATTAAAAGGACTAACTAGAAAAAACTTAGGAACCAAAGCTTTAATAGTAATTTATGACGATAGATGGTCAGACATGAAAAAATCAATAATAGGACTAACGGAAGTAGACATGACAAATAATGGAGGAATATTTTATATTAGCCCAGATTTTATAATGAATTTAGCAGAATTTGGAAAGCACATAAAAATAGGAATACAGACCAAGGGATATGAAGAGATGTGTGACGGTAATAATTTATTAATATGCATAGGATTTCTAGGAAAAATGACTAATAATAGTAATACAAAATTTAAAATTAAGGTAGAAGATGTAGTAGAAATAATGGGAAATAAAGGAATAAGACTAATAAAGCCTATAAAAATAAATCCTGAAGAATATGCAGGGATGGAATGGAATCTAGAGGATTTTAATACAAAAAAGATTTTACAGCCAGAATCCCACCTAATGTACACTAATTCTAAGGGAGAGACATCTGTACGTTTTACTAATTATAATTATATGCCACAAAAAGACTTAGAAGAAGAAAGTACTTTAGACAAAAATGGATGAGACAGGTGTGCATTCCCCAATGAATGCAATTAGACCCACTGTATCGGGTAAGGATACAGCTAGTCCGGTTCAAACGGTAGCCGGTAAAGACTTATCAAATCCGTTAATGGCTGTCACTTTGCCAAAAAGTGAAGACGAGGGATGTTCATCTCTCCAAACCAGACGGAGACTACCAAAGACACTTACGCAAGGAGCGAATTCTACAAGGAAAAGCACACTTGCAAAAAAGAAAAAAAATGAAAAAATAGAAAATATAGTAAAAGAGACACTAGAAAGATTTTTTCAGACAAAAGAAAAAGATAAATATATAGTCAAAGATCCTAGTCCAGAATTATCTCCAAGACAAGGGATGTCACCAGTCCATTCAGATTTTGAAGGAGAAGATATTAATTTTCAAGACTCGCAAGATCCAAATGATGTGGACTCAGGCATGAGTTTTGATTCAATTGCGTTACACAATTTAGACACTTAAATCAGTTAATTGAAGAAATAATACAAAGATCGAAGACATTAGCCAGACAAAACAAAAAAGGTGAAGTAGAAGGAAAGGAAAAGACTTTGACAAAAAAGGTGAAGTAGAAAGAAAGGAAAAGACTTGGAAGATTTAGTTCGGTGGAACATGAGGACAAAGACATAGAAAAGAGAAACAAGGATATTAAAAAATGACAAAAGCATCAATAATTAAAGACAAAGGTATGGAAAAGAGAGAGACAAGGACATTAGTCATCTTTTAGAAAAATGAGATGAGACAAGCTCAATAATAGAGGTAGAAGACTTTTGACTTTGGACTTTGTAATTTTTCAAGACACGTTGGAGCAATAATGGTGACAGTTCAGAAAAAAGAAGACCAGATTTTATTAAAGTAGCTGTAATAAAGTAGTAGTTTTATCTAGAAATGGGACAGCTCAGCAAACAGACAAAATTATAAAGTATCTTTTGAAAAGTTTCATGTGACGATGGGGCCCTAAGAGTACCCGGCTGAACTCAAAAGATTCTTCACAAATTTGAAGTCCGCATTTGAAAGTCCGTCAGACCCCTATAAATAGCAGTGTTTTGCAGAGAAGGAGAGCATCAGAAAAATTAACATCGATCAAGAAGCAAGACACAATCACCAAAAAAGCCTTCAACAAATTCTCTCACCAACCACTCCATATTCCTCTTCCCTTTCATAAAATGCCCCAACTCCTTTCCCCAATGAAATCCTTTGTAATATAACTTCCCTGTAAAATAGTTTTAATCTTTCCAGTAATTTTCTTTTAGTGTGAAGTAGTTTTTCGGGTTCCCCGAAAGGGAAACCTCTCTCCATCTTCAGACATGTAAGTTTTTATCTATGTTTTCTGTACTAATCTCCCTACTATGTAAATTGTTTTATGTTCAATATTATGTTGAATTAAAATATTATGTTTGAGTAATTACTTACCTGTTGTTATGAATCTATTACTCTTAGTATATGGTTATTCTCTTAATTTCTTAATGAACTCGATGGATTAACCTGTAAATTCCTAGGTGTTTGAAAGGCCGTTTTAATGTCCAAATGATAAAAGGACGATGTTGGCCATGGTAACCGGGGTGTGGTTAAAGAAGACGGATATTAAGAACCAAGATTAAGAGAAAGAGATGAACAGTGTAATAAAGATTCATAACTAAACAGATTTATTTAAAAAAAAAAAAAAAAAAAAAAAAAAAAAAAAAAAAAAAAAAAAAAAAAAAAAACGAAAAAATGAAAAAACGAAAAATATAAAAATATAAAAATTGGGAGAATAGGCAGAAAATAAGAAAAACACCTACATGATAAGAAGATTCAAGGAGTGAGGAAGTACCGAGTAGGATTGTTTAACATATAAGCTAAAAACCACAATACCATATTTCTATCTTTCTTTCTACAAAAATTAAAACTTATATATTTAGGACTTATATATCTATTGAAACAAAAAATATAACCCCCTATCCCCTTTATACCAAAAGGGGATAGGGGGTTATATTTTTTGTTTCAATAGATATATAAGTCCTAAATATATAAGTTTTAATTTTTGTAGAAAGAAAGATAGAAATATGGTATTGTGGTTTTTAGCTTATATGTTAAACAATCCTACTCGGTACTTCCTCACTCCTTGAATCTTCTTATCATGTAGGTGTTTTTCTTATTTTCTGCCTATTCTCCCAATTTTTATATTTTTATATTTTTCGTTTTTTCATTTTTTCGTTTTTTTTTTTTTTTTTTTTTTTTTTTTTTTTTTTTTTTTTTTTTTTTTTTTTTTTTTTTTTTAAATAAATCTGTTTAGTTATGAATCTTTATTACACTGTTCATCTCTTTCTCTTAATCTTGGTTCTTAATATCCGTCTTCTTTAACCACACCCCGGTTACCATGGCCAACATCGTCCTTTTATCATTTGGACATTAAAACGGCCTTTCAAACACCTAGGAATTTACAGGTTAATCCATCGAGTTCATTAAGAAATTAAGAGAATAACCATATACTAAGAGTAATAGATTCATAACAACAGGTAAGTAATTACTCAAACATAATATTTTAATTCAACATAATATTGAACATAAAACAATTTACATAGTAGGGAGATTAGTACAGAAAACATAGATAAAAACTTACATGTCTGAAGATGGAGAGAGGTTTCCCTTTCGGGGAACCCGAAAAACTACTTCACACTAAAAGAAAATTACTGGAAAGATTAAAACTATTTTACAGGGAAGTTATATTACAAAGGATTTCATTGGGGAAAGGAGTTGGGGCATTTTATGAAAGGGAAGAGGAATATGGAGTGGTTGGTGAGAGAATTTGTTGAAGGCTTTTTTGGTGATTGTGTCTTGCTTCTTGATCGATGTTAATTTTCTGATGCTCTCCTTCTCTGCAAAACACTGCTATTTATAGGGGTCTGACGGACTTCAAATGCGGACTTCAAATTTGTGAAGAATCTTTTGAGTTCAGCCGGGTACTCTTAGGGCCCCATCGTCACATGAAACTTTTCAAAAGATACTTTATAATTTTGTCTGTTTGCTGAGCTGTCCCATTTCTAGATAAAACTACTACTTTATTACAGCTACTTTAATAAAATCTGGTCTTCTTTTTTCTGAACTGTCACCATTATTGCTCCAACGTGTCTTGAAAAATTACAAAGTCCAAAGTCAAAAGTCTTCTACCTCTATTATTGAGCTTGTCTCATCTCATTTTTCTAAAAGATGACTAATGTCCTTGTCTCTCTCTTTTCCATACCTTTGTCTTTAATTATTGATGCTTTTGTCATTTTTTAATATCCTTGTTTCTCTTTTCTATGTCTTTGTCCTCATGTTCCACCGAACTAAATCTTCCAAGTCTTTTCCTTTCTTTCTACTTCACCTTTTTTGTCAAAGTCTTTTCCTTTCCTTCTACTTCACCTTTTTTGTTTTGTCTGGCTAATGTCTTCGATCTTTGTATTATTTCTTCAATTAACTGATTTAAGTGTCTAAATTGTGTAACGCAATTGAATCAAAACTCATGCCTGAGTCCACATCATTTGGATCTTGCGAGTCTTGAAAATTAATATCTTCTCCTTCAAAATCTGAATGGACTGGTGACATCCCTTGTCTTGGAGATAATTCTGGACTAGGATCTTTGACTATATATTTATCTTTTTCTTTTGTCTGAAAAAATCTTTCTAGTGTCTCTTTTACTATATTTTCTATTTTTTCATTTTTTTTCTTTTTTGCAAGTGTGCTTTTCCTTGTAGAATTCGCTCCTTGCGTAAGTGTCTTTGGTAGTCTCCGTCTGGTTTGGAGAGATGAACATCCCTCGTCTTCACTTTTTGGCAAAGTGACAGCCATTAACGGATTTGATAAGTCTTTACCGGCTACCGTTTGAACCGGACTAGCTGTATCCTTACCCGATACAGTGGGTCTAATTGCATTCATTGGGGAATGCACACCCGTCTCATCCATTTTTGTCTGAGATGGAGAACTCTGAGACTGCATCAATTCGAATTTTAATGCTTGTAGTCTTTGTTCTAATGTCTTCACCTGATCCAAGAGTTGCATTTTTTCTTGAACCAATGTCTCTTTTTGCTGGTTTAGTCTTTTGACTACATCAGTCATGGTAGAACAATGGTCGCAAAAGATTATTTTGTCTGTGTCTTTTTGTACATTGTACTGGGGGATTTTGTCTGGGTTTTGTCTGAGAGCTGGAGAAATATAATAATTTGGACCCAATGTCCCTCTAGCATAATCTAATGCTTCAGTAAAATTATTAAATCCCTTAAAAAGAGGTTTTCTTATGTCTTTAATAGAGTCTACAACTTCTATCCATGTCTGAAAAATACCATTAGTTTTACCGTGAACTACAACATAAAATTTAAATTTTTTGTCTAAATTTTGGTCTGTAAAATATTGACAAAGTGCATTTATAGTGGCTACAAAATGTTTAGCTCCGTCTTTTTTATTACGCGAAATCCATAAATTATCCACTAAGCATCTTTGTTGTCTATCTATTACATATTCTGGTAATACTTTAAAAGTCCAATTTGATGGCTGATAGACTACTAAATTATTGGCTCCGAATTGTATTCTTTCTTCCATAGCATTTCTTTCTAATAAAGATGTAGGTCTAAAATGAAGGTTACCTAATACTGTCTGTCTGTATGTGTCTTGGGTTGAGGCTATGCCTTTCCCCTTGTCTGCTATCTGAGAACTGGAAGGTCTCATGCTGTCCAAATAAAAAATTTAGTTAGCAGTAATATTTAATCTACTTAATTGATCTGCTAAATTATTATCTTTTCCTTTTATATGTTCAAATTTTAAATTATAAATTGAAATGGTATCTAAAAAATTTAGCCATCGTCTTCTACTACTATTTTTATCATTTATCTTTTGATAGAATTTAACTATAGCTTCACAGTCTGTTCTAACTAGTATTTCTGGTTTATTTAAAATATATAGTCTGAAACTATTTAATCCATATATTACGGCTAAGATTTCTGCATCTATACTACTCATATTTCCTTTTTCTTTATACTTACCACTTTGATAAGCACATATCTTTTCTTCATTTTTATTACTATACTTACTAGGTTTTGCTTTTAATACTGCTCCCCATCCTTCAAAACTACCGTCTGTTTCTATAATTAAATAGTCTGTTTCTAGTGGCATATTTAAATCTGGAATGTTTTTTATTTTTTCTTTTATTTTTTGTACTAATTTAATGTCTTCAGTATTAAAGTGTTTTTGACCATTTGATCCAGTCTTTGAATATAATGGTCCTGCTATTTTTCCTAAATCTTTTATAAAATTTCTAGCATAATTGACTATTCCTAAAAATTTTTGTAATTCTTTAACATTGTCTAACTTGTCTGGCATTTCTAAAGCTTTTTTGGCTATATGAGGTTGTAATTTTATCTTACCTTCTCCTAGTACTACTCCTAAAAAGTTTATATAATTTTTACATAATTCCATTTTCTTTTTACTAATTATTATCCCATTTTCTACAAATAATCTAAATACCGTTTGTAGGTGTCCTAAATGTTCTTTAATATCTTTACTAAATACTAATATATCATCTACATATACTAATACAAACCTTTTATATTCTCCAAATATACTATCCATTTTTCTTTGAAAAATTGGTGGAGCTGTCTTTAATCCAAATGGCATTACTAACCATTCGAAATGTCCTTCAGGACAGGTGAATGCAGTCCATTCTATACTATCTTCATGCATTCGTACCTGCCAATATCCTGATTTACAATCAAATTTGCTAAATATTTTCTTTCCTTGTATTCTATTTATTAGTTCTGTTTTGTCTGGTAGCTTATATCCATCTGTTCTAGTGTTATCATTAAGTCTTTTATAATTTATTACCATTCTTGCTTTTCCTCTTACTATTTCACTATGATTTCTTACCATAAATGCTGCTGATCTATGTTTAGAAGTAGATCTCCGTATTACTCCTAAGTCCAATAGTTCTTTTATTTGTACTTTAAAATCTTCTACATCTTGATTTGTTGCTTCAATAGATGCTGTTTTAATTATATAGTCTGGATTTATTATATCTAATTTACATACAATCCTGTTATTTTTCCAGTGTCTTAATGGTTTTTCTCCAATAATTTCTATTTCATCTAGAATTTTTATTATATTATCTAGGTCCTTTTGATTTTTTATTATTCCTATTTTTTCTATTCCTGTTTTAAAATTATATAACTCTGTCTCTATATCTATTAAAGTATAATTTTTTTTTTAGCAACTCCTCTTCTTCTAGAATTTCTTTTTCTTCTAAAGTTAAATTTTTTATTTCTTGTTTTTCTTTACCACATGTATTCTTTTCTTCACATTCTTTACAACAACTATCTTTTTTCTTTTGCAGGTCTGTGGTAGGGATCTTTTTATGACGAATCCTTGTTTCAGTCTTAAGAACTTGTACTGGTGTATGAGTAATATTTTTTAAGAAAATTACTCCATCTCTTGTAATCATACAGCTACCATTATTATGTAACATGAAGTCTAATCCTATGACAAAGTCTACATTTATATTAAGGTCTCTTACCCATATCTTATCCATTTTATAACTTGGTTTGTAAAACTCTGAACATGTATTTATAAAGCTAATGTAGGCTTTATGAACATAATGTCTATATATATTATGGGTTCCATCCATTTGCATGGCCGCAACTGGTTTTTCTAGAATTTTTATTAAATTAGGTGGAACTATTCTTTTATTTATTATGCACTTTGTGCACCCTGAATCTACTAATGCTAACGTTTCTATCTCATAATCATCTATTTTAATTCTTGCAAGTATTTTTATTGTTCCTAATTTTTTATCTTCATTACATACTAATGCTTCATGGTCTTCTATGCTCATTAATTCTGCTTGAGATTCTTCTGGTATTATTGTTAATGGTTTCATTATTGGTTGTATATTTGATAATCTTATTTCTTCGTCTTCACTATCTACTTCTCTTTGTTTTCCTCTTTCTAGGTTACATAATCTGGTTTCTAATTCATTTATTCTTGTTTCTAATGTTATTATTCTTAGACTAATAGTAGGGTCTTCAATTTTCTTATGAGTTGTTTCTTTATTTATTTTTGTTTTAAATTCTTTTTCTATACACATTGTACATCCTTCTATGTAACAATTTTTACATTTAACTCTTTTGTCTCTACTAGGATACCATTTACAAAAGAAACATGCATTACTATCCAATCCTTTATTTCGTTCAAACTCATGGTTACAGTCTTCGGCTATATTTGCTAAATTATCCATGGCTTCTAAGTCTAGATTTTCTAATCCTATTTCATTAATTAATTCGTCTGCTTCTGAGTCTGATGAGTCTGTTTTGATTTTTTCTTCAGTGTCTACACTTACTATAGAATATATGCTTTCTGTATCTGACATATACTCGTCTACATTTATTAATGTTTCTTGAAAATCTTCAATTAGTTGGGAATTTCTTGTCTTATTATTTATTCTTTTTGGACATGTATTTGCTAAGTGTTCTACACTTCCACAAGTGAAGCATTCTAATTTATTTCTATAATTTCTTTCTGTTCGGTACTTTCTTACATGCCTATTTCTGTCTAAATAAGGTTTTCTAGCTGATGATTTTCTAAGATAATATTTCTTTCTATTATATTGAGGATAATTTCTATTATACTGCGTTCGATATTTTTTATGCTTTTTCTTTTTATAATTGTCTTTATCATAACTTTGTGTCGTGTAAACTACGCTTTTACAAAAGTTCATTTCATTTTCTTTTAACTGTTTTTGTATTTGTATATGAGTACATTTTTCTTGTAGTATATCCATTATATGTTGTATCCTATGTCCTATGGACCACGTCAAATTAGGATTCTGCATTACTCCGTCTCTCTTATTCCATCTGTCTTCTATTTCTCTTCCTAAGGCTCCTGGTAGTTTATTAAATAACTTTTTACCTAATTCTTGATCAAATGCATTTCCACTAATAGTACAGTAGTAAAAATAATCGTTTAAAAATTTCTTAATATGAAACCAACTACTTATGCTTAGTTGTTCTAATTTTATTACTGCATTTCTTTGTAGTACTAATAATCCACTATTTGGATCTTCCCCTGTAATTAAAGTATGTATTTTATTAGTAAAATTATATGGGTTTGCTCCCATGGATACTAGGTGTTGAAATTCCATTGGAAAATTTTCTTTATAAGCTTCCCATAAAGCTTTGGCTGATTCTCCTAAAAATGTTTCTAAATATTTGTACATTGTTTCTGCGTCTGTTTCACTATATGTTTTTATATAGTCTGCTACTACTATTCCTTTCCAAAGATCTATCACTGAATTCCATCTTTGCGGGTCATGTGCTGCTATATTTAATATTTTACCTTTATTACCTCCTTCTTGAAGAATAATGGGTTCTTCTATAGGCATTCTTTTTCCTGATGGTTTGACATTATTTAAAGGTTCTCCTCCTGTTCTAAAAACTCTTCTTCTAGGTACATTTCCTGTGCTAGTATCTATAGTATATTGTTCTCCTGTTGTTCTTTGAAATGGACTAGAACTAGATGCACTAGATTCCATTAATTCTTTTTGACTTATTATAGAGTCTATTTCTAGTTCGTCATCACTGTTTTGCATGTCTTCTAATATTTTATCAAAATTGTCTGATTTTCTTTGGTTTATCTGTTCTACTCTATATCCCCAATTATCAGTTCGGGCTTCACATAATTTAAAGTGACTTATGGTTTCTTCTATTGTTAATTCTCCTAACTTACATCCTTTACATTTAAAAAGCATATTTTTATTTTCTTTTTGAAGTCTCTTTGCTTTTTCTATAGCTTCGTCTACCGCAAACTCGTCTTGTATTAATTCTATATTCATAAAAGTTGTGTCTGTAATTTCATTTTCGTCTAAAGTACTTTCTTCTTCTAAGTCTTTTTGTGGCATATAATTATAATTAGTAAAACGTACAGATGTCTCTCCCTTAGAATTAGTGTACATTAGGTGGGATTCTGGCTGTAAAATCTTTTTTGTATTAAAATCCTCTAGATTCCATTCCATCCCTGCATATTCTTCAGGATTTATTTTTATAGGCTTTATTAGTCTTATTCCTTTATTTCCCATTATTTCTACTACATCTTCTACCTTAATTTTAAATTTTGTATTACTATTATTAGTCATTTTTCCTAGAAATCCTATGCATATTAATAAATTATTACCGTCACACATCTCTTCATATCCCTTGGTCTGTATTCCTATTTTTATGTGCTTTCCAAATTCTGCTAAATTCATTATAAAATCTGGGCTAATATAAAATATTCCTCCATTATTTGTCATGTCTACTTCCGTTAGTCCTATTATTGATTTTTTCATGTCTGACCATCTATCGTCATAAATTACTATTAAAGCTTTGGTTCCTAAGTTTTTTCTAGTTAGTCCTTTTAATCCTACTACTATTAATCCTATATGCATTAAACTTCTTCCAGTATTTTTTATTTGTCTTACGGCTACTGGGTCTATTAAATTTATGGTAGTAATTTTAGTTCCTATGGCTGATATTTGTTCTTCTCTATAATGTCTATATAATTGAGCTGTACTTGAAAACTGTCTTATATTATATAGAGTTTTTGGATTTAACAGTTTCAATTGGTTTTGTTGGAAAATTTGTATATCTCTATCTACGTCTATTACCTCACTTAACTGTTGATTATTTTCTTCTGGAGTTCTTCTATTTAAAATTCTTGATAAGAAATTATTACTTATTCTATTATCTGAAAAATTTACTCTTTGTCTTTCTTGCCTTTCTGATCCTCCTTCGTTTCTTTGTCTAGTTGAAAGAAGGTCCATTTTTGTGGTTTTCTAAGTACTTTAACTTTATCTTTTTGAGGTGTTATTTCTACCTTTTTTAATTGGTCTATTAATTCGTCAACTTCTTTATTTTTAAACGTCTCTTTATTTTTTTCTCTTTGTTGTTCAGTTAACCACGAAATGCGTTCGTCTAATAATTCTAACCTTGGTACTATTTTTTCTATTTTCTTTATTATTTCTAATATTAATGAAATTGTAGTAGTATTTTGTTGTATTATTATTTGGTCCGATTTAGCGCTAGGTATATAATCTTTATAGTCTGCTGGTAAAGGTATAGATTTTTCTATTAATTTCGCGGCTTCTTCTTGAGCTAATGTTGATCTACTCATGAAAGAGTGATTTCTTTTAGTTCTGCTACTGTCTTTTTTAATTCTCTAATGTCACTAGTTAAAATTTCTATTTGTTGTGTTATTTTAGAGACTATGTGGGTTGTTTTTAGTTCTATTTCTTTTGGTTTTTCTATAATAACTTTAACTAACTTTTCTATTTCTGTTTTTGTAGGTAATTTTTCTAGATTAAATTTATTAACTAGAGTCTGAACTTTCTTTTCTAATTCTAATTCTTGTGTTTTTAAGTAGTCTAGGTTTTGTTCTAATTTTTCAAAGGTTTTCTTTTGCTTAGTCTGAGATGTAGTTACTACTTCTAATATTCTAGCGATATCTTTATTATTTTCTTGTGTTTTTTCACTGAAATTTATGACTAAATCTACTAATGTATTTAACTGTTTGTCTTCACTATGTAATATATGATCTCCGTTACTAAAGTTACACTTTATAATACTATGGTCTGTTAATGCTCTATACTTCTTTTCTGGGTATATTTTTAAGTCTAAGTATTCTAGATTTTTTAAGATATCTATCTCTCTAGCTTTATTTATTATCCTAACGGGATTTTTATTTTACAAACTTGTTTCTGATGTTCTATACTAGTTGTAAGTCTTTCTATATCTTCTCTTATACCGTGTAATTCCCAAGTTATAGCAGAGATTGTTTCTTCGTTAATCTGACTTTGTAAAAGTCTATTTTGTATTAGTGATGATAATGTTTCTGAATTTATTATTTCTAAATATGCACTTAGGGCTTTTTCTACTTGTTGATTTTCTCGTCTTTTCTTTATATCTCTATATAAATACCAATGATTAATTTGTATTTGTCTGACAAAGGGTAGTGTTCTCATACAATCAATATGGTCTAAATCGCTTTTGGTTTTTTAAAGTTTTTCTAGATTTTATATATCGTAGTAATTTATATTCTAATCCTGATATTATATCTATTAACTCTTGTAGTCTTAACTGGTTTTCTTTGGTACTGCTTAATTTAGTATATTCCGGATATAATTTTTCTAACTCTTGTTTTACAGCTAAATAATTATCTTTCATTACCTAAAAAAAATTTAAGTGAAACTAGTTTTGTATTTTTGTCTAAAATATGGCTTTAAAATACAGATTTAGGTCCAAAAATCTTCTCGCTCTGATACCAAAAGGGGATAGGGGGTTATATTTTTTGTTTCAATAGATATATAAGTCCTAAATATATAAGTTTTAATTTTTGTAGAAAGAAAGATAGAAATATGGTATTGTGGTTTTTAGCTTATATGTTAAACAATCCTACTCGGTACTTCCTCACTCCTTGAATCTTCTTATCATGTAGGTGTTTTTCTTATTTTCTGCCTATTCTCCCAATTTTTATATTTTTATATTTTTCGTTTTTTCATTTTTTCGTTTTTTTTTTTTTTTTTTTTTTTTTTTTTTTTTTTTTTTTTTTTTTTTTTTTTTATAATTCAACATAATATTGAACATAAAACAATTTACATAGTAGGGAGATTAGTACAGAAAACATAGATAAAAACTTACATGTCTGAAGATGGAGAGAGGTTTCCCTTTCGGGGAACCCGAAAAACTACTTCACACTAAAAGAAAATTACTGGAAAGATTAAAACTATTTTACAGGGAAGTTATATTACAAAGGATTTCATTGGGGAAAGGAGTTGGGGCATTTTATGAAAGGGAAGAGGAATATGGAGTGGTTGGTGAGAGAATTTGTTGAAGGCTTTTTTGGTGATTGTGTCTTGCTTCTTGATCGATGTTAATTTTCTGATGCTCTCCTTCTCTGCAAAACACTGCTATTTATAGGGGTCTGACGGACTTCAAATGCGGACTTCAAATTTGTGAAGAATCTTTTGAGTTCAGCCGGGTACTCTTAGGGCCCCATCGTCACATGAAACTTTTCAAAAGATACTTTATAATTTTGTCTGTTTGCTGAGCTGTCCCATTTCTAGATAAAACTACTACTTTATTACAGCTACTTTAATAAAATCTGGTCTTCTTTTTTCTGAACTGTCACCATTATTGCTCCAACGTGTCTTGAAAAATTACAAAGTCCAAAGTCAAAAGTCTTCTACCTCTATTATTGAGCTTGTCTCATCTCATTTTTCTAAAAGATGACTAATGTCCTTGTCTCTCTCTTTTCCATACCTTTGTCTTTAATTATTGATGCTTTTGTCATTTTTTAATATCCTTGTTTCTCTTTTCTATGTCTTTGTCCTCATGTTCCACCGAACTAAATCTTCCAAGTCTTTTCCTTTCTTTCTACTTCACCTTTTTTGTCAAAGTCTTTTCCTTTCCTTCTACTTCACCTTTTTTGTTTTGTCTGGCTAATGTCTTCGATCTTTGTATTATTTCTTCAATTAACTGATTTAAGTGTCTAAATTGTGTAACGCAATTGAATCAAAACTCATGCCTGAGTCCACATCATTTGGATCTTGCGAGTCTTGAAAATTAATATCTTCTCCTTCAAAATCTGAATGGACTGGTGACATCCCTTGTCTTGGAGATAATTCTGGACTAGGATCTTTGACTATATATTTATCTTTTTCTTTTGTCTGAAAAAATCTTTCTAGTGTCTCTTTTACTATATTTTCTATTTTTTCATTTTTTTTCTTTTTTGCAAGTGTGCTTTTCCTTGTAGAATTCGCTCCTTGCGTAAGTGTCTTTGGTAGTCTCCGTCTGGTTTGGAGAGATGAACATCCCTCGTCTTCACTTTTTGGCAAAGTGACAGCCATTAACGGATTTGATAAGTCTTTACCGGCTACCGTTTGAACCGGACTAGCTGTATCCTTACCCGATACAGTGGGTCTAATTGCATTCATTGGGGAATGCACACCCGTCTCATCCATTTTTGTCTGAGATGGAGAACTCTGAGACTGCATCAATTCGAATTTTAATGCTTGTAGTCTTTGTTCTAATGTCTTCACCTGATCCAAGAGTTGCATTTTTTCTTGAACCAATGTCTCTTTTTGCTGGTTTAGTCTTTTGACTACATCAGTCATGGTAGAACAATGGTCGCAAAAGATTATTTTGTCTGTGTCTTTTTGTACATTGTACTGGGGGATTTTGTCTGGGTTTTGTCTGAGAGCTGGAGAAATATAATAATTTGGACCCAATGTCCCTCTAGCATAATCTAATGCTTCAGTAAAATTATTAAATCCCTTAAAAAGAGGTTTTCTTATGTCTTTAATAGAGTCTACAACTTCTATCCATGTCTGAAAAATACCATTAGTTTTACCGTGAACTACAACATAAAATTTAAATTTTTTGTCTAAATTTTGGTCTGTAAAATATTGACAAAGTGCATTTATAGTGGCTACAAAATGTTTAGCTCCGTCTTTTTTATTACGCGAAATCCATAAATTATCCACTAAGCATCTTTGTTGTCTATCTATTACATATTCTGGTAATACTTTAAAAGTCCAATTTGATGGCTGATAGACTACTAAATTATTGGCTCCGAATTGTATTCTTTCTTCCATAGCATTTCTTTCTAATAAAGATGTAGGTCTAAAATGAAGGTTACCTAATACTGTCTGTCTGTATGTGTCTTGGGTTGAGGCTATGCCTTTCCCCTTGTCTGCTATCTGAGAACTGGAAGGTCTCATGCTGTCCAAATAAAAAATTTAGTTAGCAGTAATATTTAATCTACTTAATTGATCTGCTAAATTATTATCTTTTCCTTTTATATGTTCAAATTTTAAATTATAAATTGAAATGGTATCTAAAAAATTTAGCCATCGTCTTCTACTACTATTTTTATCATTTATCTTTTGATAGAATTTAACTATAGCTTCACAGTCTGTTCTAACTAGTATTTCTGGTTTATTTAAAATATATAGTCTGAAACTATTTAATCCATATATTACGGCTAAGATTTCTGCATCTATACTACTCATATTTCCTTTTTCTTTATACTTACCACTTTGATAAGCACATATCTTTTCTTCATTTTTATTACTATACTTACTAGGTTTTGCTTTTAATACTGCTCCCCATCCTTCAAAACTACCGTCTGTTTCTATAATTAAATAGTCTGTTTCTAGTGGCATATTTAAATCTGGAATGTTTTTTATTTTTTCTTTTATTTTTTGTACTAATTTAATGTCTTCAGTATTAAAGTGTTTTTGACCATTTGATCCAGTCTTTGAATATAATGGTCCTGCTATTTTTCCTAAATCTTTTATAAAATTTCTAGCATAATTGACTATTCCTAAAAATTTTTGTAATTCTTTAACATTGTCTAACTTGTCTGGCATTTCTAAAGCTTTTTTGGCTATATGAGGTTGTAATTTTATCTTACCTTCTCCTAGTACTACTCCTAAAAAGTTTATATAATTTTTACATAATTCCATTTTCTTTTTACTAATTATTATCCCATTTTCTACAAATAATCTAAATACCGTTTGTAGGTGTCCTAAATGTTCTTTAATATCTTTACTAAATACTAATATATCATCTACATATACTAATACAAACCTTTTATATTCTCCAAATATACTATCCATTTTTCTTTGAAAAATTGGTGGAGCTGTCTTTAATCCAAATGGCATTACTAACCATTCGAAATGTCCTTCAGGACAGGTGAATGCAGTCCATTCTATACTATCTTCATGCATTCGTACCTGCCAATATCCTGATTTACAATCAAATTTGCTAAATATTTTCTTTCCTTGTATTCTATTTATTAGTTCTGTTTTGTCTGGTAGCTTATATCCATCTGTTCTAGTGTTATCATTAAGTCTTTTATAATTTATTACCATTCTTGCTTTTCCTCTTACTATTTCACTATGATTTCTTACCATAAATGCTGCTGATCTATGTTTAGAAGTAGATCTCCGTATTACTCCTAAGTCCAATAGTTCTTTTATTTGTACTTTAAAATCTTCTACATCTTGATTTGTTGCTTCAATAGATGCTGTTTTAATTATATAGTCTGGATTTATTATATCTAATTTACATACAATCCTGTTATTTTTCCAGTGTCTTAATGGTTTTTCTCCAATAATTTCTATTTCATCTAGAATTTTTATTATATTATCTAGGTCCTTTTGATTTTTTATTATTCCTATTTTTTCTATTCCTGTTTTAAAATTATATAACTCTGTCTCTATATCTATTAAAGTATAATTTTTTTCTAGCAACTCCTCTTCTTCTAGAATTTCTTTTTCTTCTAAAGTTAAATTTTTTATTTCTTGTTTTTCTTTACCACATGTATTCTTTTCTTCACATTCTTTACAACAACTATCTTTTTTCTTTTGCAGGTCTGTGGTAGGGATCTTTTTATGACGAATCCTTGTTTCAGTCTTAAGAACTTGTACTGGTGTATGAGTAATATTTTTTAAGAAAATTACTCCATCTCTTGTAATCATACAGCTACCATTATTATGTAACATGAAGTCTAATCCTATGACAAAGTCTACATTTATATTAAGGTCTCTTACCCATATCTTATCCATTTTATAACTTGGTTTGTAAAACTCTGAACATGTATTTATAAAGCTAATGTAGGCTTTATGAACATAATGTCTATATATATTATGGGTTCCATCCATTTGCATGGCCGCAACTGGTTTTTCTAGAATTTTTATTAAATTAGGTGGAACTATTCTTTTATTTATTATGCACTTTGTGCACCCTGAATCTACTAATGCTAACGTTTCTATCTCATAATCATCTATTTTAATTCTTGCAAGTATTTTTATTGTTCCTAATTTTTTATCTTCATTACATACTAATGCTTCATGGTCTTCTATGCTCATTAATTCTGCTTGAGATTCTTCTGGTATTATTGTTAATGGTTTCATTATTGGTTGTATATTTGATAATCTTATTTCTTCGTCTTCACTATCTACTTCTCTTTGTTTTCCTCTTTCTAGGTTACATAATCTGGTTTCTAATTCATTTATTCTTGTTTCTAATGTTATTATTCTTAGACTAATAGTAGGGTCTTCAATTTTCTTATGAGTTGTTTCTTTATTTATTTTTGTTTTAAATTCTTTTTCTATACACATTGTACATCCTTCTATGTAACAATTTTTACATTTAACTCTTTTGTCTCTACTAGGATACCATTTACAAAAGAAACATGCATTACTATCCAATCCTTTATTTCGTTCAAACTCATGGTTACAGTCTTCGGCTATATTTGCTAAATTATCCATGGCTTCTAAGTCTAGATTTTCTAATCCTATTTCATTAATTAATTCGTCTGCTTCTGAGTCTGATGAGTCTGTTTTGATTTTTTCTTCAGTGTCTACACTTACTATAGAATATATGCTTTCTGTATCTGACATATACTCGTCTACATTTATTAATGTTTCTTGAAAATCTTCAATTAGTTGGGAATTTCTTGTCTTATTATTTATTCTTTTTGGACATGTATTTGCTAAGTGTTCTACACTTCCACAAGTGAAGCATTCTAATTTATTTCTATAATTTCTTTCTGTTCGGTACTTTCTTACATGCCTATTTCTGTCTAAATAAGGTTTTCTAGCTGATGATTTTCTAAGATAATATTTCTTTCTATTATATTGAGGATAATTTCTATTATACTGCGTTCGATATTTTTTATGCTTTTTCTTTTTATAATTGTCTTTATCATAACTTTGTGTCGTGTAAACTACGCTTTTACAAAAGTTCATTTCATTTTCTTTTAACTGTTTTTGTATTTGTATATGAGTACATTTTTCTTGTAGTATATCCATTATATGTTGTATCCTATGTCCTATGGACCACGTCAAATTAGGATTCTGCATTACTCCGTCTCTCTTATTCCATCTGTCTTCTATTTCTCTTCCTAAGGCTCCTGGTAGTTTATTAACTAACTTTTTACCTAATTCTTGATCAAATGCATTTCCACTAATAGTACAGTAGTAAAAATAATCGTTTAAAAATTTCTTAATATGAAACCAACTACTTATGCTTAGTTGTTCTAATTTTATTACTGCATTTCTTTGTAGTACTAATAATCCACTATTTGGATCTTCCCCTGTAATTAAAGTATGTATTTTATTAGTAAAATTATATGGGTTTGCTCCCATGGATACTAGGTGTTGAAATTCCATTGGAAAATTTTCTTTATAAGCTTCCCATAAAGCTTTGGCTGATTCTCCTAAAAATGTTTCTAAATATTTGTACATTGTTTCTGCGTCTGTTTCACTATATGTTTTTATATAGTCTGCTACTACTATTCCTTTCCAAAGATCTATCACTGAATTCCATCTTTGCGGGTCATGTGCTGCTATATTTAATATTTTACCTTTATTACCTCCTTCTTGAAGAATAATGGGTTCTTCTATAGGCATTCTTTTTCCTGATGGTTTGACATTATTTAAAGGTTCTCCTCCTGTTCTAAAAACTCTTCTTCTAGGTACATTTCCTGTGCTAGTATCTATAGTATATTGTTCTCCTGTTGTTCTTTGAAATGGACTAGAACTAGATGCACTAGATTCCATTAATTCTTTTTGACTTATTATAGAGTCTATTTCTAGTTCGTCATCACTGTTTTGCATGTCTTCTAATATTTTATCAAAATTGTCTGATTTTCTTTGGTTTATCTGTTCTACTCTATATCCCCAATTATCAGTTCGGGCTTCACATAATTTAAAGTGACTTATGGTTTCTTCTATTGTTAATTCTCCTAACTTACATCCTTTACATTTAAAAAGCATATTTTTATTTTCTTTTTGAAGTCTCTTTGCTTTTTCTATAGCTTCGTCTACCGCAAACTCGTCTTGTATTAATTCTATATTCATAAAAGTTGTGTCTGTAATTTCATTTTCGTCTAAAGTACTTTCTTCTTCTAAGTCTTTTTGTGGCATATAATTATAATTAGTAAAACGTACAGATGTCTCTCCCTTAGAATTAGTGTACATTAGGTGGGATTCTGGCTGTAAAATCTTTTTTGTATTAAAATCCTCTAGATTCCATTCCATCCCTGCATATTCTTCAGGATTTATTTTTATAGGCTTTATTAGTCTTATTCCTTTATTTCCCATTATTTCTACTACATCTTCTACCTTAATTTTAAATTTTGTATTACTATTATTAGTCATTTTTCCTAGAAATCCTATGCATATTAATAAATTATTACCGTCACACATCTCTTCATATCCCTTGGTCTGTATTCCTATTTTTATGTGCTTTCCAAATTCTGCTAAATTCATTATAAAATCTGGGCTAATATAAAATATTCCTCCATTATTTGTCATGTCTACTTCCGTTAGTCCTATTATTGATTTTTTCATGTCTGACCATCTATCGTCATAAATTACTATTAAAGCTTTGGTTCCTAAGTTTTTTCTAGTTAGTCCTTTTAATCCTACTACTATTAATCCTATATGCATTAAACTTCTTCCAGTATTTTTTATTTGTCTTACGGCTACTGGGTCTATTAAATTTATGGTAGTAATTTTAGTTCCTATGGCTGATATTTGTTCTTCTCTATAATGTCTATATAATTGAGCTGTACTTGAAAACTGTCTTATATTATATAGAGTTTTTGGATTTAACAGTTTCAATTGGTTTTGTTGGAAAATTTGTATATCTCTATCTACGTCTATTACCTCACTTAACTGTTGATTATTTTCTTCTGGAGTTCTTCTATTTAAAATTCTTGATAAGAAATTATTACTTATTCTATTATCTGAAAAATTTACTCTTTGTCTTTCTTGCCTTTCTGATCCTCCTTCGTTTCTTTGTCTAGTTGAAAGAAGGTCCATTTTTGTGGTTTTCTAAGTACTTTAACTTTATCTTTTTGAGGTGTTATTTCTACCTTTTTTAATTGGTCTATTAATTCGTCAACTTCTTTATTTTTAAACGTCTCTTTATTTTTTTCTCTTTGTTGTTCAGTTAACCACGAAATGCGTTCGTCTAATAATTCTAACCTTGGTACTATTTTTTCTATTTTCTTTATTATTTCTAATATTAATGAAATTGTAGTAGTATTTTGTTGTATTATTATTTGGTCCGATTTAGCGCTAGGTATATAATCTTTATAGTCTGCTGGTAAAGGTATAGATTTTTCTATTAATTTCGCGGCTTCTTCTTGAGCTAATGTTGATCTACTCATGAAAGAGTGATTTCTTTTAGTTCTGCTACTGTCTTTTTTAATTCTCTAATGTCACTAGTTAAAATTTCTATTTGTTGTGTTATTTTAGAGACTATGTGGGTTGTTTTTAGTTCTATTTCTTTTGGTTTTTCTATAATAACTTTAACTAACTTTTCTATTTCTGTTTTTGTAGGTAATTTTTCTAGATTAAATTTATTAACTAGAGTCTGAACTTTCTTTTCTAATTCTAATTCTTGTGTTTTTAAGTAGTCTAGGTTTTGTTCTAATTTTTCAAAGGTTTTCTTTTGCTTAGTCTGAGATGTAGTTACTACTTCTAATATTCTAGCGATATCTTTATTATTTTCTTGTGTTTTTTCACTGAAATTTATGACTAAATCTACTAATGTATTTAACTGTTTGTCTTCACTATGTAATATATGATCTCCGTTACTAAAGTTACACTTTATAATACTATGGTCTGTTAATGCTCTATACTTCTTTTCTGGGTATATTTTTAAGTCTAAGTATTCTAGATTTTTTAAGATATCTATCTCTCTAGCTTTATTTATTATCCTAACGGGATTTTTATTTTACAAACTTGTTTCTGATGTTCTATACTAGTTGTAAGTCTTTCTATATCTTCTCTTATACCGTGTAATTCCCAAGTTATAGCAGAGATTGTTTCTTCGTTAATCTGACTTTGTAAAAGTCTATTTTGTATTAGTGATGATAATGTTTCTGAATTTATTATTTCTAAATATGCACTTAGGGCTTTTTCTACTTGTTGATTTTCTCGTCTTTTCTTTATATCTCTATATAAATACCAATGATTAATTTGTATTTGTCTGACAAAGGGTAGTGTTCTCATACAATCAATATGGTCTAAATCGCTTTTGGTTTTTTAAAGTTTTTCTAGATTTTATATATCGTAGTAATTTATATTCTAATCCTGATATTATATCTATTAACTCTTGTAGTCTTAACTGGTTTTCTTTGGTACTGCTTAATTTAGTATATTCCGGATATAATTTTTCTAACTCTTGTTTTACAGCTAAATAATTATCTTTCATTACCTAAAAAAAATTTAAGTGAAACTAGTTTTGTATTTTTGTCTAAAATATGGCTTTAAAATACAGATTTAGGTCCAAAAATCTTCTCGCTCTGATACCAAAAGGGGATAGGGGGTTATATTTTTTGTTTCAATAGATATATAAGTCCTAAATATATAAGTTTTAATTTTTGTAGAAAGAAAGATAGAAATATGGTATTGTGGTTTTTAGCTTATATGTTAAACAATCCTACTCGGTACTTCCTCACTCCTTGAATCTTCTTATCATGTAGGTGTTTTTCTTATTTTCTGCCTATTCTCCCAATTTTTATATTTTTATATTTTTCGTTTTTTCATTTTTTCGTTTTTTTTTTTTTTTTTTTTTTTTTTTTTTTTTTTTTTTTTTTTTTTTTTTTTTTTTTTATAATTCAACATAATATTGAACATAAAACAATTTACATAGTAGGGAGATTAGTACAGAAAACATAGATAAAAACTTACATGTCTGAAGATGGAGAGAGGTTTCCCTTTCGGGGAACCCGAAAAACTACTTCACACTAAAAGAAAATTACTGGAAAGATTAAAACTATTTTACAGGGAAGTTATATTACAAAGGATTTCATTGGGGAAAGGAGTTGGGGCATTTTATGAAAGGGAAGAGGAATATGGAGTGGTTGGTGAGAGAATTTGTTGAAGGCTTTTTTGGTGATTGTGTCTTGCTTCTTGATCGATGTTAATTTTCTGATGCTCTCCTTCTCTGCAAAACACTGCTATTTATAGGGGTCTGACGGACTTCAAATGCGGACTTCAAATTTGTGAAGAATCTTTTGAGTTCAGCCGGGTACTCTTAGGGCCCCATCGTCACATGAAACTTTTCAAAAGATACTTTATAATTTTGTCTGTTTGCTGAGCTGTCCCATTTCTAGATAAAACTACTACTTTATTACAGCTACTTTAATAAAATCTGGTCTTCTTTTTTCTGAACTGTCACCATTATTGCTCCAACGTGTCTTGAAAAATTACAAAGTCCAAAGTCAAAAGTCTTCTACCTCTATTATTGAGCTTGTCTCATCTCATTTTTCTAAAAGATGACTAATGTCCTTGTCTCTCTCTTTTCCATACCTTTGTCTTTAATTATTGATGCTTTTGTCATTTTTTAATATCCTTGTTTCTCTTTTCTATGTCTTTGTCCTCATGTTCCACCGAACTAAATCTTCCAAGTCTTTTCCTTTCTTTCTACTTCACCTTTTTTGTCAAAGTCTTTTCCTTTCCTTCTACTTCACCTTTTTTGTTTTGTCTGGCTAATGTCTTCGATCTTTGTATTATTTCTTCAATTAACTGATTTAAGTGTCTAAATTGTGTAACGCAATTGAATCAAAACTCATGCCTGAGTCCACATCATTTGGATCTTGCGAGTCTTGAAAATTAATATCTTCTCCTTCAAAATCTGAATGGACTGGTGACATCCCTTGTCTTGGAGATAATTCTGGACTAGGATCTTTGACTATATATTTATCTTTTTCTTTTGTCTGAAAAAATCTTTCTAGTGTCTCTTTTACTATATTTTCTATTTTTTCATTTTTTTTCTTTTTTGCAAGTGTGCTTTTCCTTGTAGAATTCGCTCCTTGCGTAAGTGTCTTTGGTAGTCTCCGTCTGGTTTGGAGAGATGAACATCCCTCGTCTTCACTTTTTGGCAAAGTGACAGCCATTAACGGATTTGATAAGTCTTTACCGGCTACCGTTTGAACCGGACTAGCTGTATCCTTACCCGATACAGTGGGTCTAATTGCATTCATTGGGGAATGCACACCCGTCTCATCCATTTTTGTCTGAGATGGAGAACTCTGAGACTGCATCAATTCGAATTTTAATGCTTGTAGTCTTTGTTCTAATGTCTTCACCTGATCCAAGAGTTGCATTTTTTCTTGAACCAATGTCTCTTTTTGCTGGTTTAGTCTTTTGACTACATCAGTCATGGTAGAACAATGGTCGCAAAAGATTATTTTGTCTGTGTCTTTTTGTACATTGTACTGGGGGATTTTGTCTGGGTTTTGTCTGAGAGCTGGAGAAATATAATAATTTGGACCCAATGTCCCTCTAGCATAATCTAATGCTTCAGTAAAATTATTAAATCCCTTAAAAAGAGGTTTTCTTATGTCTTTAATAGAGTCTACAACTTCTATCCATGTCTGAAAAATACCATTAGTTTTACCGTGAACTACAACATAAAATTTAAATTTTTTGTCTAAATTTTGGTCTGTAAAATATTGACAAAGTGCATTTATAGTGGCTACAAAATGTTTAGCTCCGTCTTTTTTATTACGCGAAATCCATAAATTATCCACTAAGCATCTTTGTTGTCTATCTATTACATATTCTGGTAATACTTTAAAAGTCCAATTTGATGGCTGATAGACTACTAAATTATTGGCTCCGAATTGTATTCTTTCTTCCATAGCATTTCTTTCTAATAAAGATGTAGGTCTAAAATGAAGGTTACCTAATACTGTCTGTCTGTATGTGTCTTGGGTTGAGGCTATGCCTTTCCCCTTGTCTGCTATCTGAGAACTGGAAGGTCTCATGCTGTCCAAATAAAAAATTTAGTTAGCAGTAATATTTAATCTACTTAATTGATCTGCTAAATTATTATCTTTTCCTTTTATATGTTCAAATTTTAAATTATAAATTGAAATGGTATCTAAAAAATTTAGCCATCGTCTTCTACTACTATTTTTATCATTTATCTTTTGATAGAATTTAACTATAGCTTCACAGTCTGTTCTAACTAGTATTTCTGGTTTATTTAAAATATATAGTCTGAAACTATTTAATCCATATATTACGGCTAAGATTTCTGCATCTATACTACTCATATTTCCTTTTTCTTTATACTTACCACTTTGATAAGCACATATCTTTTCTTCATTTTTATTACTATACTTACTAGGTTTTGCTTTTAATACTGCTCCCCATCCTTCAAAACTACCGTCTGTTTCTATAATTAAATAGTCTGTTTCTAGTGGCATATTTAAATCTGGAATGTTTTTTATTTTTTCTTTTATTTTTTGTACTAATTTAATGTCTTCAGTATTAAAGTGTTTTTGACCATTTGATCCAGTCTTTGAATATAATGGTCCTGCTATTTTTCCTAAATCTTTTATAAAATTTCTAGCATAATTGACTATTCCTAAAAATTTTTGTAATTCTTTAACATTGTCTAACTTGTCTGGCATTTCTAAAGCTTTTTTGGCTATATGAGGTTGTAATTTTATCTTACCTTCTCCTAGTACTACTCCTAAAAAGTTTATATAATTTTTACATAATTCCATTTTCTTTTTACTAATTATTATCCCATTTTCTACAAATAATCTAAATACCGTTTGTAGGTGTCCTAAATGTTCTTTAATATCTTTACTAAATACTAATATATCATCTACATATACTAATACAAACCTTTTATATTCTCCAAATATACTATCCATTTTTCTTTGAAAAATTGGTGGAGCTGTCTTTAATCCAAATGGCATTACTAACCATTCGAAATGTCCTTCAGGACAGGTGAATGCAGTCCATTCTATACTATCTTCATGCATTCGTACCTGCCAATATCCTGATTTACAATCAAATTTGCTAAATATTTTCTTTCCTTGTATTCTATTTATTAGTTCTGTTTTGTCTGGTAGCTTATATCCATCTGTTCTAGTGTTATCATTAAGTCTTTTATAATTTATTACCATTCTTGCTTTTCCTCTTACTATTTCACTATGATTTCTTACCATAAATGCTGCTGATCTATGTTTAGAAGTAGATCTCCGTATTACTCCTAAGTCCAATAGTTCTTTTATTTGTACTTTAAAATCTTCTACATCTTGATTTGTTGCTTCAATAGATGCTGTTTTAATTATATAGTCTGGATTTATTATATCTAATTTACATACAATCCTGTTATTTTTCCAGTGTCTTAATGGTTTTTCTCCAATAATTTCTATTTCATCTAGAATTTTTATTATATTATCTAGGTCCTTTTGATTTTTTATTATTCCTATTTTTTCTATTCCTGTTTTAAAATTATATAACTCTGTCTCTATATCTATTAAAGTATAATTTTTTTCTAGCAACTCCTCTTCTTCTAGAATTTCTTTTTCTTCTAAAGTTAAATTTTTTATTTCTTGTTTTTCTTTACCACATGTATTCTTTTCTTCACATTCTTTACAACAACTATCTTTTTTCTTTTGCAGGTCTGTGGTAGGGATCTTTTTATGACGAATCCTTGTTTCAGTCTTAAGAACTTGTACTGGTGTATGAGTAATATTTTTTAAGAAAATTACTCCATCTCTTGTAATCATACAGCTACCATTATTATGTAACATGAAGTCTAATCCTATGACAAAGTCTACATTTATATTAAGGTCTCTTACCCATATCTTATCCATTTTATAACTTGGTTTGTAAAACTCTGAACATGTATTTATAAAGCTAATGTAGGCTTTATGAACATAATGTCTATATATATTATGGGTTCCATCCATTTGCATGGCCGCAACTGGTTTTTCTAGAATTTTTATTAAATTAGGTGGAACTATTCTTTTATTTATTATGCACTTTGTGCACCCTGAATCTACTAATGCTAACGTTTCTATCTCATAATCATCTATTTTAATTCTTGCAAGTATTTTTATTGTTCCTAATTTTTTATCTTCATTACATACTAATGCTTCATGGTCTTCTATGCTCATTAATTCTGCTTGAGATTCTTCTGGTATTATTGTTAATGGTTTCATTATTGGTTGTATATTTGATAATCTTATTTCTTCGTCTTCACTATCTACTTCTCTTTGTTTTCCTCTTTCTAGGTTACATAATCTGGTTTCTAATTCATTTATTCTTGTTTCTAATGTTATTATTCTTAGACTAATAGTAGGGTCTTCAATTTTCTTATGAGTTGTTTCTTTATTTATTTTTGTTTTAAATTCTTTTTCTATACACATTGTACATCCTTCTATGTAACAATTTTTACATTTAACTCTTTTGTCTCTACTAGGATACCATTTACAAAAGAAACATGCATTACTATCCAATCCTTTATTTCGTTCAAACTCATGGTTACAGTCTTCGGCTATATTTGCTAAATTATCCATGGCTTCTAAGTCTAGATTTTCTAATCCTATTTCATTAATTAATTCGTCTGCTTCTGAGTCTGATGAGTCTGTTTTGATTTTTTCTTCAGTGTCTACACTTACTATAGAATATATGCTTTCTGTATCTGACATATACTCGTCTACATTTATTAATGTTTCTTGAAAATCTTCAATTAGTTGGGAATTTCTTGTCTTATTATTTATTCTTTTTGGACATGTATTTGCTAAGTGTTCTACACTTCCACAAGTGAAGCATTCTAATTTATTTCTATAATTTCTTTCTGTTCGGTACTTTCTTACATGCCTATTTCTGTCTAAATAAGGTTTTCTAGCTGATGATTTTCTAAGATAATATTTCTTTCTATTATATTGAGGATAATTTCTATTATACTGCGTTCGATATTTTTTATGCTTTTTCTTTTTATAATTGTCTTTATAATAACTTTGTGTCGTGTAAACTACGCTTTTACAAAAGTTCATTTCATTTTCTTTTAACTGTTTTTGTATTTGTATATGAGTACATTTTTCTTGTAGTATATCCATTATATGTTGTATCCTATGTCCTATGGACCACGTCAAATTAGGATTCTGCATTACTCCGTCTCTCTTATTCCATCTGTCTTCTATTTCTCTTCCTAAGGCTCCTGGTAGTTTATTAAATAACTTTTTACCTAATTCTTGATCAAATGCATTTCCACTAATAGTACAGTAGTAAAAATAATCGTTTAAAAATTTCTTAATATGAAACCAACTACTTATGCTTAGTTGTTCTAATTTTATTACTGCATTTCTTTGTAGTACTAATAATCCACTATTTGGATCTTCCCCTGTAATTAAAGTATGTATTTTATTAGTAAAATTATATGGGTTTGCTCCCATGGATACTAGGTGTTGAAATTCCATTGGAAAATTTTCTTTATAAGCTTCCCATAAAGCTTTGGCTGATTCTCCTAAAAATGTTTCTAAATATTTGTACATTGTTTCTGCGTCTGTTTCACTATATGTTTTTATATAGTCTGCTACTACTATTCCTTTCCAAAGATCTATCACTGAATTCCATCTTTGCGGGTCATGTGCTGCTATATTTAATATTTTACCTTTATTACCTCCTTCTTGAAGAATAATGGGTTCTTCTATAGGCATTCTTTTTCCTGATGGTTTGACATTATTTAAAGGTTCTCCTCCTGTTCTAAAAACTCTTCTTCTAGGTACATTTCCTGTGCTAGTATCTATAGTATATTGTTCTCCTGTTGTTCTTTGAAATGGACTAGAACTAGATGCACTAGATTCCATTAATTCTTTTTGACTTATTATAGAGTCTATTTCTAGTTCGTCATCACTGTTTTGCATGTCTTCTAATATTTTATCAAAATTGTCTGATTTTCTTTGGTTTATCTGTTCTACTCTATATCCCCAATTATCAGTTCGGGCTTCACATAATTTAAAGTGACTTATGGTTTCTTCTATTGTTAATTCTCCTAACTTACATCCTTTACATTTAAAAAGCATATTTTTATTTTACCAAGTCTAAGTATTCTAGATTTTTTAAGATATCTATCTCTCTAGCTTTATTTATTATCCTAACGGGATTTTTATTTTACAAACTTGTTTCTGATGTTCTATACTAGTTGTAAGTCTTTCTATATCTTCTCTTATACCGTGTAATTCCCAAGTTATAGCAGAGATTGTTTCTTCGTTAATCTGACTTTGTAAAAGTCTATTTTGTATTAGTGATGATAATGTTTCTGAATTTATTATTTCTAAATATGCACTTAGGGCTTTTTCTACTTGTTGATTTTCTCGTCTTTTCTTTATATCTCTATATAAATACCAATGATTAATTTGTATTTGTCTGACAAAGGGTAGTGTTCTCATACAATCAATATGGTCTAAATCGCTTTTGGTTTTTTAAAGTTTTTCTAGATTTTATATATCGTAGTAATTTATATTCTAATCCTGATATTATATCTATTAACTCTTGTAGTCTTAACTGGTTTTCTTTGGTACTGCTTAATTTAGTATATTCCGGATATAATTTTTCTAACTCTTGTTTTACAGCTAAATAATTATCTTTCATTACCTAAAAAAAATTTAAGTGAAACTAGTTTTGTATTTTTGTCTAAAATATGGCTTTAAAATACAGATTTAGGTCCAAAAATCTTCTCGCTCTGATACCAAAAGGGGATAGGGGGTTATATTTTTTGTTTCAATAGATATATAAGTCCTAAATATATAAGTTTTAATTTTTGTAGAAAGAAAAAGGGGATAGGGGAATTCTAGGATACGAAGTGTTAATAATTGGGCTATGGATTTAACTTTATATATATATATAGCTCCTTCCAATACCAAGTGGACACATGCCCTCTTTCTTGAAGTTTCTTAAATTAACACAAGGATGAATAATGTCTTACCATGGAAGCTTTGGTCCATATACATAATTTAGCTCCATCAAATAAAATGTGGACACATACTCCCTCACATGCCACACGGCCATAGTGACTTCATGACCATTTTTTTTAAATTCCCATTTTGCCCCTAGCTTTCCACAATATTACCATGAACCATTTTGTGAATTTCCCTTTTTACCCTTAGCCTTTCTCAATATTTCCATACTAATAAACAACTTGCTCATTAAAATAATTTTGGAAAATAGTCTTGCCCTTAACTTCTCGCAATTATCTTGAATTATCCGAACGTACAAAATACTGGCTATAACAGTAACTGACATCATTATCATGCTTGCCTTTTTTCCACAAGTAGTAAAATATTACATCAATATGCTGGAAAAAAATGACTTAAGTTAATGTGATTCATTAATTCAGTTTACATCCAGATGTTTAGGATTTTTACTAACAATAATAGGAATATAGAGAAATATGTTGTAAAAATATATGCATAACAGATGTGTCATTATGGCGACATTAATAAGAAATATAGCGAAATATAATGAAATACGGAGAAATACAAAATTGTAGAAAGAATTAAGGATACTAAAATATAGATAAATATATTGCCATATAGAGAAATATATCAACTCATCATTCCAAGCCTGACCATTCATCGATAAGGTGTAAAACCAGTTTTTGTTATCAACATATAAAACACCAAAATTGAAGGAAAAGTTGATGTCTCTAGGATCCAAAAGTTCCTTGTTCTTTTTGTAACGGTTTTCCTTATCCTTTCTACAAAAAATCAACAAACAATTTTTTCAATGTGAAAAGTTTAATTTGCTAAAAATTGGATATGTAAATTTAAAAGATAAATACGTTCAAACTTACTTCTTGTCATGTCTGAGAAGCAGATCCTGCTTGAGCCAATTCCGATATTGCTGAACCAGAGAATTATTGCACGGATCATTGATATTATTTCCAACAAATGGATGTTTCTTTTCAAAAATACAAGCTGGGGGACTTTCGATAGAAGTTGATGGAGAGACGTAATTCGTCATGCATGGTGAACTGAAATCTTTACTAGGTTTCACTATCCTAGTTAGACCAACATCTAGTTTTCAATCACTACTTCATCATTAGTCATAGACTCTTGTATCACATTGTCAACCAACATTATTGGCATAACGAAACCTTTTTCACCCGTTTGATGAAATCTGGTGGTTCCTGATCCTTGTATTTGGCTCGGTAACATCTCGTCAAGAATCAGCCAGTGAGACTTAGTTATGGTGTCACTCACTAGGTTGGGTGTTGACTCCAAATTTGAATGTTCAGAGATGTCCACGGCTTGTATTCCTGAATGAGCTTGCGGATTCTGAACTTCGAGCGGCAAGTCAACAAGCAAATATGCGACCATTTCCTAGAAAAAAAATATATAGTGTAAATATAGTAGAATCTTGAAAAGATATAAATTTATAATTGTAAATTAACCTGAACGGAGTTGAAAGATACTCCATCAAACTGATTATTCTCTTCAATTGAAGCTATAAGTGTTTCTTCGCTAACATTGCCGCTAGTGACTCCAACAACCGGGACCTCACCACGTGACATGGTTGGAACACCCTTGGAACACATTTCAAATTAAAAAAAAAATAGAAATATAAGGTTATAACATGAGGAAAAAACAGTTCAGCCGGAATACAAAAATTAAGCGTATTGAAATACAGAGAAATATAGTGAAAAAACACTGAAATACAAAAATTAAGGGTATTGAGATACAGAGAAATATATTGAAATATAGACAACTGTATATATAATAAGAATAAACGCATAGAAATATCTTTGAATGTACAGTAGACTATAAAAACCAGCCTGACTGAAAATGAAAATAACATAAGTTTAAAAATAGTTTCCACCTAACAAGAACAAAATTACCTTTTCTGAATCATCAACATGTTTTGGTGGAGTTGTATTAAAGGCAGAATCCTGATGTTTGTTTTGTTCAGGCGATGATTGTACCCCACAGTCGGATGGCTGTACCGGTGCTTCACTATCAACAACCTTCTCAGCAGAATTGTTACCCTTTATCGCTTCAAAAACCCTCTTGAAGTTATCATCGGTTAACTTGTAAAGATTTTTTATGTCAGTCCGAACATTTTTAAACTCATCAAATACCTAATAGTTGAACATAAACAGTAAGTGTTTAACAAATAGTATATAAAAATACATAATAGGATGTTTTTGACTTTACCAAAACACTTACAGATTCTTTGAACTCTTGGAAATCTTTCCTAATCAACTGCAGTTCATTTTTCGCATAGGTGGTAGGGACATCACGTTGATCCTTTGCAACACCTTTCTTTGTTGTGAGTGGTTCGGTGTGGACTTGTTGTTTGTTCGATGGGGAAGCTAAAACGGAAAGCGGTCTGTGTTCCTTAGAAGGTGGAAAATCTGACTGACCCGTCATTTGTGGTTGTTTACCCTTAGCAAGGTGGGGAGGAGTGGAAGAAAAATCATCATACTCATCAACTGTCATATATGTGCCGTGTGTAACTTCATCAACCGTGTCAACAATATCAGGCAGTTGCATAGTCTCCAACTCACTGCTAGTGGGAATTATGTTTGAAAAGGAACACCTCTGAGGAACAAAGAAAAGAAAGAGTTAATAAGTATGTCATCTAAAAATTAACACTGACATAAGTTAAAATGAAAAAACAGAGAAATATATTGAAATATATGATAACAGGAAACTAACATATCTTATGTATGTGAAATATAGAGAAATATAACAACCCAAAAATCTAACAAGTATATCATTGATATACAAATGAAAAATAGTAAGAAATGATTAACAATAAATGCTATGAAAAAAACATAAAAAATAGAGTGTTCGAATATTACCGACTCTTTGCCAACCCTAAATAGTCCTTCCATCAAGATATCGCATTTTGGTTGACTGTTATTGGTCCTCCAATTCAACATTCTTGGAATTGAATTTCGGGTTTTAACAGCAAGATAAGATGGAACTCTTGAGCAACACTCATATAGCCAAACTTGCATTGCAATAGGCATCCCGCGAATCCTGTAATACTGTGTTGTGTTGGAATATTTCTTGTTGATGCTTTTCATCAAATCACGAAATGATTCTTTGCCCCAAGGATAATCAACATATCTTCCATCCTCAACAACTTCAAAATTAACTCTTGGTGTGTTCGTTTATATATATATATAAAGTATAGAATTGCAAGCTTAAGCACGTCCTCATCAATATCACCCCACCTCTTGTTCTTAAAACAATCAATCAACTCCAATCTTTTGACGTTACTTCTGGTTCCACCAAAATAATTATCCATTAGCCTATTATTTTTTTCTTCATCGTAAGTAAATTGACCTTCGTCGACGACACAATTCAACCCACTAATAAGGGCAAATTCTCTCATTGAAAAATGCAAAACAGTACCATTTACATCTAGAGAAAAGCAATTAGGAGTACTTTTATTGAGCTCTCTTACCATGAAGCACCTAAAAATCTGTGCTTGTACCTCCAGGTTCTGCATTCCAAGAAATTTTCCAAAAATTGTATTGGTAAACATTTCTATCTGTGGATCAGTTAAATGACCCCTGATGTCTTTGAACACATCGATACCGTTGCATCGATGGAGCCCCTCCGGGATGACGCTTAACATAATATTCAGATTCCTGAAATAAACAAGGCAACACTAATATTTAGACGGGGCACAAATAAATACAACGCAAACAAAACAACTAATATGACATACCATACATATAAATATATTGAGATACAGTGCACTACAAACCGCATTCGACAAATGTCAACATATATATATATATATACAAAAACACAGTAAGCAAACACCTTAAAAAATTCTTTTAAATATACATAATACAATAAACAAATCGAAAAAATTGGACAAAAAGCAACTCAAGACCTTTGAAATATACAGAAATATATTGAAACATACATTCAAATATTCTAAAAAATATATCAAAATATAAACAAAAATCGAAAAAACAACAACACCTTTTCATCCTTTCCCGGATCTACATTAGCATCAGAGGAATGCTTGAATCCTTTTCTCTTCTTAGGTTGAGACACTTTGGAACCTTGTTTCACAGAAACATTAACTTTCGGCTTGCTTGATTTTGGAACTTCAGTACCTTTAAGTTGACTAATCCTTGAGGGATCGTTAATCTTCTTGCTTCTAAACTCAGCAACAACTTTTTCTTTTGCAGATTCTCCTACAATTGCATGTTGATGTTGAGATCGAAAAACTAGGACCATCATACTCTTTTACAGTACCTCGTGTATTTCGCCTTGGAGTATCAATATCTGCCATTAAAAATGGTGAATTAGATCTTCTTGAAGATAATCTAACAATGGCTGAAAATATTTTTTAAAAAAAAACATTCAATGAAAAGTGAAGGTAAAAACGATTACATTTATGAACAATTGAAGAGAAATACAACAAAGAACATAAACAAAAATACTAAAAATTACCAAAATTAGTTACCTATAGTGATTGGTAACTGATAAGGAATAAGAAATCGTGTTAATTATGGTGAAGAAAAACGGGAGTGCAATTCGGTTGAGCATTGAAGAAGTGAGAGAAAAATATTTGAAAAAAAGAAAAGAGATTGATGGTAAGTGGGAGAGAGGAACCATTTGTTTAGGAAAACACAGAGGAGTTAGAAAAGAAGTTATAGATGGTAACTTGCTAAATAATTAAGCTACAAAAAATAATTAAAAAAAAAGGTAATTATTACTAATAAATAAGTCTTAGATGTAGTTATGAGCTATAAAAATTCCTTTTGTTTTTGGGAAACCAGAATCTGTTTTGTTTTTGGGAAACCAGAATTTGTTGGTGTTTTGTTAAGAAATTTTTTCACTTAGAGATGAAAATTGAAGCTTTATTACCAGTTTTAGATATAATGGTAAAAAACGCACTGAAATTGTCACTTTTTGTAATTGTCGGACCTGAATTATCAGTTGTTCCCACCTATGCATTAAAAGACACATAGTTGAGTAAACGGTAATATGTCCAGTACTAAAATGGAACAATTGATAGTTTGTCTAATCACCTTTAAAGTGTGTTTTAATACATAGATGATGATAGCTTAGGTAGGAAAAAGGAACAACCGATAGTTGGGGTGTGAAACTCGCAAAAAAGTGATAGTTTAAGTTTGTTTTTGACCATTAACTCTCAATTTTAAGTATATTTTAACTAATTACTCAACGTAATAACACTTTTAAGACATAAAAACTGAGAAAATTATTTACTAGCCAAGATATGATGAACAATTTTTCATTCGCATTGCTTTAATCAATCAATGGATAGGGAAATTGCACGAGTGATGAAACTGGCCTAACATAAAGAGCCTTAGGTAAGTGTAATTCTGAATTAGCCTTACACCTCTTCTCGAACTTCTAGTCTAGGGACTAAAATAGAAAATAGGAAAGACTCTGCCTTAACTTATAACTGCCTAGGTACTATTCCACTGGCAGAAAGTACAACCAAGGCAACTGGTATCAAAATGCATTTGTAATCAGTTTTCCTTTTTCACTTGACCTTTTCCAATTAACTTCAATCATATTCTGTTTTTAAAGTTTGTGAAACTTACATAAGCAACTACCTTTTAATAGTATCTAACAATTTATAACTACTTTTTCTGTATTTACAAACCATAGCTAATTTTTGTTGAATTCGATTGCATTTCGTGTTTTTGAAATACACGGAAATACAAAAATCAACAGAGTTCGCATTTTTGAAATACACGAAAATACAAAATCCGACAGACTAAAAATAGTTTGTATTTATGAAACAGATTCTCTTCTTTCATTTAAAATGGTGAGTCAAATTAAATCAACTATGTATTACGTATAACGGCTGAAGTTCCATAACAGCTCACATCTCTCTCAAAATTACTTCATTCCAAACTTTTTGAATTCAAAAAACTCAGCACGATAATGTTTCAAAAATACAGAAGTCTCCCAGAATACATCGTTTTGCTGGATTCAGTTGTAAAATCTTTTAACTACACGGAGATACAGTAAATAACTGTATTTCAATGTATTTGAATACATTATTCAGTTGTATATAGATTATTCAAACAATACATACAATCAAAGACATCTAATTTTTTCAAAAATACAATCTCTCAAATATATTAAACTTATATTTACACTCAAAAAAGGAGGAAATACACTCAAATTATGAGATACAAGGAGATAGAAGAACAAGAAATCATGAATTCGAGTCAAATCTTCGGTGAAATACAAATAAAATGCACTAAAAGATGACGAATTCACATTTTCTCCTTCGAAATACAAGCGAATGTAAAAAGAATTCGCTATATCCCAAAAAAAAAAAACCACCACAACAACTAGAAAAAACGTCCGCGTTACCTCTGAAAATTACTCGTAACCAAAAATGCAAGCGGCATCAGATCGTTCGATGGCAGAACTCCACGATAAGCTTATTATTTGACTGATCAACAAGAAAAGCAGGACCATCGTACCTAAATCCCTACCATCAAACCACATCTGCAATTTTTCGGGTGCCACTAACACACCTCTCTACATCTCCTAGGTTACTGAACTAATTGAATCGAATTTGAAGGATCACCTATTTTACACCATCGCCACCTCCGCTCATCATCAACGACGACCACCGCCCTAAGCTGTCCGTACACTACCATTCACTAACCACTAAACTTTTTTGAAAATTCACTAAGAATCAAAGCCTATGAGTAAATTCTTAAATCCTTACCTATCTGAATAACTCTGCTGGCTATCTCTTTTTGCAGGCCAATGATTCAAGTCAAACATAAGTCCTCCAATTCAACCACTAATTCTCTATTTTCAAACTCTTCTGGCTGTTTTTCGGTGGAGCAGTTACCGGCAGTGTGAAAAATTGGAAAAAAGATGGAAGAATTATTTGTGTGTGTTTTTTGGAGAGAGAAAATGGGGATTTTTAGAGAAGATTGTTGAAGAAGAACAAAGAGAGGAGTGAGAGAGATAAAAGAGGGGTGAGATCTCATAGATCTATGGTGAGGAGATGAGCAGCTAATGGACCGTGTATTTAGGGATAGAGTAACTAATTGACCGTGTATTTAACAGGGCCGTCTCATTAAGATTGGGGGCTTAAGGCCAAACTTCAAAGAGATGGTTTATTTTTTAAAAAAAGAAAAAATTGAGATATACATGTTTATTTAAAGTCTATTTTGTAAATTTTAGATGCGAAGTCATTAATTAATATTTTATAATCGTCAAGAACAATGCAAAATTGTTAACATTTTTTTTTCTAAAAATATTCAAGTGACAATATAGCTAATCAATTACATAACTAAAAAAAATTCTTCTCTTTTTTTATGAAAATTGTTTACTCCCTGTATCTCAAGTTTCATAACACAATCTGAATTTCGAGAGTCAAATTTTATTATTTGTATCTTGAATTCGGGCATACAATCTTTAAGTTTTTTTAAATACAATTTATATATTTAAAAACTACATATAAAAATATTATAAGTCATAATAATTTTTAAAATAAATTAGCAATAAAACATGATAAAAAATGGGGCCCCAAGGCCATTGCCTTAGTGGCCTTGGCCTTGAGCTGGCCCTGGTATTTAGGAGATAAGGAAAGATAGTAACCGATATATAGTTGGATAGCTATGAAATGTAATATTAGAATAATATAGTTGCGAAAATTAAATATTAAATAAAGTAATTATTATTCATAATTAAGTATTAGAGGTGTTGACACCCAATTTTGTCCCGCCTCTCCCTCGAAATACCTATTTATACCTCTGGTATTTTGAGAAATTAAGAAATATGCATTTTAATTTTACTATAATTATTAGTCTTTTATTAACGCCCCCGTTTTATTATTCCACTGCAGTTATTATTATTATTATTATTATTATTATCATCATTATTATTATTACTATTATTATTCTTAAAATTATCATTTTTATTACTGATTGTCATTAATTATTATTATTCCTGTTATTTCCATTATCGTTATTATTATTATTATTATTATTATTATTATTATTATTATTATTATTATTATTATTATTAATTACTAATCATTATTATCAGCGTTATTTTTGTTATCAATCATTAATCATCATTATCATCGTTATTTTTATTATTAATTATTATTATTGTTTTATCAACAACTGTTATTTATTACTATTATCATCATTATTATTTCTTATTATTATTATTATCATTATTATCTTATTATTACCACTATTATTGTTATTATTATTAATTTATTAACATTTTGTCACTATCAATAATTGTTATTTATTATTATTATTTTATTATTAATTATTATCATCTTTATTGTTATTATTAATTATTATCATTTTTAATTATCAATATTTGTTACTTACTATTATTATTATATCTATTATTATTTTTTATCACCATTATCATCAACATTATCATTATTACCATTATCATTATTGTTATTAGCAGTATTACTACCGCTATTTATTTGTTGCTATTATTTAGTATTATTCAAACTTGCATTTCTCAACGTTTCTACCAACTTCCGCATGCATATCGCATTTTATTTCGCACATTTAAATGTTAGCGTTTGTTTGTTATTAAATATTATTGCACGGTCATTGCAACATCATATGATTTTATTATCCGGATCTTTTATAATTACATATTTCCGTATTAGGTGATATTCTGGCACCCTTAGTACATCGTTAATCAAAATGGGCCTCTTATGCAAATTTAGAAGCCAAACTATTTCTTGCACTCGGTCCGTATTTTGACTTACCGGACCCCAAATCAAAGTCCGATTAACTCCTAATATTTTTTGGACTAGACCATATTTTTTATCTCAATTTTAGACCAGTCCACGTTTAAATTTATTAGCCCATTCTTTAATACCCAGTCCAAAATGGACCCAGTCCAAAAAAAAGACCGGGTCCGGCCCAATCTATTTCAAGATAAGGGAAACCTTTTTAGGGTTTCCCCTTTATTTTTTTTCTTCGTCTCCTTCTTCTCCGCCGCGCACACCCCTCCCCCCCTTTCCTCCTTCTTCTCCGCATTCGGAGTTGGGCTAAAAGCCCAACAAAATCCTTCCGAGTCATTCCCTATCAATCCTGTCCGCAGCGAAAAAAAAATAGAATTTATTGGGCCAGGAAGATCCGCAGCATAAAAAAAAAAAGAGTGGGCTGAGCCCATTCTCACCAACAGCAGCAGCAGCAGTCCTTCAAACATGGGCTGAGCCCACTGAATTTTATTTCAGCCTCCATTTTTGTTTCATGCATTTAATTTGTATTATTTGACTAACCCTTACTTTGTTGTTTTCCTAGCTTAGATGAATTTTAGTAAAATTTAGTGGGTTAGCTTTAGTATAATGGGTAGAATTTAAGAAAGAAACTCGCCATTAGTCCCATACGTTTTTTTTATGTTGAACCATTTATAGCATATATAATATTTATTTTTATTGGAATAATTGATTTGCAAAATAGCATGCCTATATATTTTGGGTTAAAGGAACCATTTTTGTTCTTACTATCTTAGGAATCTCAGAATTTCACTAATACACAAATATAAATTCAAGTATATTTTATAAATAACTCTTCAAGTTTGAATCAATCATGCATATTTTAGCTAAGCATAATTAATAAGAGATAATGAGAAGGAGAAAGAAAATTCGCACCTTGTCTATATTCCTAAATTGCAAAATCAATTAATATCTCGCCGTTTGAGTTGTTTAAAATATTAAAACGCTGCAACCCGCACTCTTTTCCATTTATATGCAAATTATTATATTCTGCAAATCTTATTTTTTTTAAAAATAGCATTTTTTAAAGCCATAGCAATATTTATAAGATTATTTTCTATAGCATTATTATATTTTCACTTAAAGCTTTAGCAACATTCATAAGTTTATTTTAAATAGCTTTATTATTTAAAGCCTTAATAATATTTACAAGTGTTATTTTAAATAGCTTATATTTTCCTTTAAAACATTAGCAACATTGTAAGTCAATTTCTTAAAATTTAAATTCTACATTTACATCTTTAACTTTAATTAATTAACCTAAGTTTGGCCGGATAACCGTAGTTAACGGATTCTAAAGGATGCCTGACACCTTCCCTTTAGGATAATATAGAACCCTTACCTAGAATCACACTGATTAAGCAGACCATTAACAGAGGTTTAGCTTTAGCTTTACCTTAGTTAATATCTAGGTGTCCTAATTCACCGTAAAATCAATTAGGTGGCGACTCCTTAAAACATAAGTATTTAGGAATCTCCAATATGTTGTACTCCGCTTCAACCCAGGTTAAAAAGGGGGTGTAACAGCCTGGCGACTCTGCTGGGGACTCTAGGTTCTAACCATAACAAACTTAGGTTGATAATTAATTTGTTGGATGTTTGGTTGTTCTTTATGTTTGTTTTTATTGTTGCCTTGTTTGTTTCTTTTATGTTCTTTTAAGTGATTGCTTTATTATGTGAAATTTTCTATGTAATAATATGTTACTGCTTTCCTTAAATTGGCATTCCGGTCATATTTCCTCCACTTCTGGAAAACTCACACTATCACACGTACACGCGAGGTGTGTTTTGCACACCCGCAATTTTTTTTCGTAGAATCCAAATTTTAGGAGAGTTGGCGTATGCGCGGGGTGCCCGAGTAACGGGGACCGCGTATCCTTCTCACTCGAGTAGTCCGCTCAGGAACCTTGTTTCATAGGAAGCCAACTCCTAGTCAGCCTAAGATAGAGCTAAACCAAAACCCTTTTAAGAGCATGCACGAACCTAGAAAGGCTTAATACCCAAGGCGTATTAAATCCATTAGTCAACCTCGTCCAAATGTCCGAGTGGGTTCATGACCCCAAGCGACGCTTATCATGTTATGTGTGCATTATTTGAAGTTGATTGGGCCAAATATTGACCATTGCTCTAATTAATTAAACTTTATGAGGGTGGGGTTTGACTAACATTTTGTGATGCAGATAGCCATGAAGATCGCGAGTTTTGAAAGAAGCTTGGACGCAGTTGAACTTAGCTTATTTTTAGGGATATTTTTTCTTTTCTTATTTGGCATGTAATAAAGCTTAAAAATATTTATGCACTTCATTTTGGGAATAGACTCGTTTAATTAATTAAAGAGCAAATGGGATGACATATAATGGCACCTTCATCTCTCAAATACACGCTAGGCCTACCTCGGGCATAAGGAGGTCCCCTACGTATTAACACGCGTGGCTGTTAGTTTATATACTTGTGTTATAAGCTTTTAAGTTGCGTGCTTGCTTGCTAAGTGGTTTACTTGAACTTATTTGCAATATGCTTGCTTTTGAATTTATTTGCGATTATCACCTGATGCCAAGCTCATTACTTAAATTTATTTGAAGGCTCTTATTTGAATTTATTTGTGAAAAGTTATTACTTGATCTTGGTTTCAGAAGAAAAGTAAAATTCATATTTTGCTTTGCCGCACAATCGCATATCGTTCATTAATTATTTTTGCATCATCCTCACTTCAAAAAAAAAAAAAAAAAAAAACTATGTATTCCGCGGCTAGCGCACTTTAGCCACTCTAGAGCACCTTTAAGATCGTTCGCATTCTTAGCATGACTCCCGACAAATTTCTAATCGTCGGAGGAAATTTCCTAATTTTTCGCATACATGAACTAGCCTTGAAAATCCTTAAAGTTAACTCTTGTCATTCCGACTTTGTTTTAAAAGGCATTCTCTTATCGTTATCTATTAGTGTCGAACGATTTGTCTCGCATCAAACTGCAAATTCTAGAGCCTTTTGTCCTTCTTTTACGGGTATGGTCTTCTGTCTTAAACGACGAAACATTTGACCCGTTAGCTCCATGCCTCGTAGAATCCATTTAGCACTCGGTTCACGTCATGGAACTTTTACTTTCAAATTCTATCATTTTCAGCATTTATCGTTTCTTAAATTGGTAGATGTCCAAATTTAGTGGTCCAATCTATCAAATGACACTTCTCGATATTTGTTCGATTTTTGCCATCAAGTTGTTCAAGAATGGCTGTTCAAGTACCTTGCCTCTGCGGAGTCTTCGCTCAGTCAATCGCGTCATTCTGGGTCACTGAAATTTATCTTCGCGCACCCATTAATTTCAATTTTTGGCATACAAGTCGAAGGACAATCTCATAGGTCTCCTGTCCTTGACATTTTGCAACCCGCCAGTGCTTCGTAACTCTCGGGTATTTTAAATTCAACTGTCTTGCGCCCGATCAATCATGATCTTCTCTAAGCTAATCTCTTGCATCATTAAAAAAAAAACCTTTTACACACCACCTGAACTACGTTTGACCTGATTTCCTGTCGGATACAGGATACGTAGGCAGCCTATATAAGGCCCGGTCTTATTTACTACAAATTTTAATATTCCCCAAACGAAGGAGCATGAAACTGGGACAATTTTGAGATGCAACCAAGACATTTAGTCAAAACGTCCTAAAACTGGGGCAATTTTTTTTTAAAAAAAATATGTTGGAATTGGTAAGAATTAACTCAGAACCAAGCTTTGGCGTTCGATATGAGTCAGCCTTTCTTCAAATGACATGTTCTATTCCAATGTGGTTTCCTTTCTTCTGATTCATTCTCAACCGTCAGAGCTAAATAGCTGATGATTCATTTTCGTCCATTCGTTTCCTTTATATGACTCAAGTCGTCTCTAATCTAGAGCCTGCTTTATTAGATCACGAACTAATCTAACTTAAAAAAAAAAAGATTATATATATATATACATTATTTTGGGCATTTACTTCATGCACTAACATTTTATTTTGTTTATGAAGTTTTACTTTTCTCTTTAAAAGGTTGTCTGGCATTGAACATTGTTTTGGCTGCGAATCTGTATTAAGGACGAGACTATAATGGCAGAGAGATTTGAAGCTTTCAACACCGGTATGGGTTTGGTGCAAGAACAAAATGATAGCAAGGGAAAGGTGGTTCGAAAAAATATTGTAGTCAATCTGGGAAATACCTTAAGCCTTCTTCCTAACACAACCCCAACTTCCAGCTCAATTTGCAACATTTCCTTAGCCATTTCGCCTCACTTAGATCCTACCTATACCATTCCACAAATGCCTTCAACCTACACTCCCGATCAAGTAACGATAATTCCTAATCCTCAATTTTCCATAGCCACCACTCAATTCGGAAAAAGTAAGGAAAACGAACTGGCAATATCCCCATATAGGAGGCCTAGAAAGGAAACCAAGTCGCTTTACCATGAAGATTTGGGAAAAGAACTCCACAATTTGAGGAAAGTCGTTAATGAAGAGTTATGTTCAAGGAATTTCCAGATTTTGAAGTATGAAGATTTATGTGTGCATCCAAACGTTGAGCTTCCGTCAGGGTACAAAATACCTAAGTTTAACACTTTCAATGGGAAGGGAGATCCCGTCGCTCATTTAAAGGACTATTGCAGCAGATTAATTGGTATTGGACATATTGAAGCCGTACGAATGAGATTGTTCATTCAAAGTTTATCAGGATCAGCGCTCTCTTGGTATACTAAACAAGATTTTAGCAAATGGCTTACGTGGGAGGATATGGCCCGCGGATTTATAAAGCAATTCGAATTTAACAATGGAAGCGATCCGCACATAGCCGACTTGCTCAGAGTAAAGAAAATGCCACATGAGTCTTTCCAAGAATATGCCATACGATGGAGGTTAGAAGCTTCAAAAATACATCCTCCATTATCCGAGAGGGAATTGATCTCAACCTTCATCCAAATTCAGGAAAACTTATATTATGATAAGTTGCTCGGAGCTTGTGCACACAACTTCTCTGATTTGATTAGGATTGGTAGAGAACTAGAAAATGCCATTCAAGAAGGGAGAATTACAGATAGCTCAGCAACACAAGCCGTTCACCAAACCTTCCAAGCGAAGATACTAGGGAATCTGCAAAGTGAAATGAAGGAAAACCAATTTGCTTCCACGACTATGCATCAAGCGCAATGCCATACAAGTCACCAAATTTTTCAATCTTATGCCACTATGCAATGTCCTCGTCAGCAAAACTCCCAGCAAGGCTACCAACAACGGTTTCACCAAGCACAATCAAGCTCTCAACATAAAAAGAAGAGGAAATCTTTTTGCTTCACTACTCTAAATGAACCATTGACAAATATATTTAAGAGGTTGAGTGCTAAGGGTATTCTACAACCAAAGAAGGGATTTATACCTAAGCATCCACCGCCAAACTTTGATTTATCTAAGAGTTGTGCTTATCACTCAAACATTCAAGGACATGACATTGAAGAATGTCCAGCACTAAGATTTAAGATTCAAAGCATGATTGAAAGTGGCAAGATAAAGCTACAGCTAGAGCCTTCAACCGGTAATATTGCAAACACAAAGACAACTGTTGTTAAGGGCGATTCATCGAAACTGGCACCAAGGCATTTGAAAAGAAAGCGTGCAACAAGTCAAGCAGACTGATAGGGACATCATCTCGCCACTCGAGAATATCATCCTCCACATGCCCATCTTTAGGAATAGCCGCTATCTTGTAATCTTTTCTAGACTTTTTCAATGAACTACGGTCGACCTAATTCCTGTTAGTAGCAGGATACGTAGGCGCCCATGTTGGGTCCGGTCTCAATAAATAAAAATTCCAATTTCCCCCCAAGTCGAACTGGAGAAATTTTGCAGACGGCTTATCCCAAGCCATATTCACATAATCAGATTTCCGCAATGGCATAGCAACGAGTAACACAGATTCAAAGCCAAAGCTCAATGTTCAACGCAAGACAACCACTTCCTTTTATACTAACAAATTTTCTTTGAGTAACGCAGAACCGATTTTTAGCTACTCCTCAGCGATAATGCACGGCATACGAATCTTAGCATCAAGAAAACCTCACGAAAGTCATGAAGCAAAGGGTGATTCAAGGATGATTCAAAATCAACACAAATTTCGAAACTCATAATTTTCTTTGAGTGCAGGAATTTTATTCATGGAAACATTTTAGCAAGGTGAAATATCACCAAGGCTTCCAGTTGCGAAAGCCGAAGTATGCTTACAGCTTTGCAGGGACTGCGCATCGAGCGGTTTGAATCTTCCTATAACACGTACAAATATTATTGCTTTCAAATGCTCTGCCATGCACTACTATTTTAAATAGCACGCACCGCATATGCACTATTGCTTTAAATTTCCCGCACTGCATGCACTACTATTTTAAATACCACGCACTGCTGCTTTAAATTCCCCGCACTGCATGCACTATTATTTTTAATACCACGCACTGCATATGCACTATTGATTTAAATTTCCCGCACTGCATGCACTACTATTTTAAATACCACGCACTGCATATGCACTATTGCTTTAAATTTCCCACACTGCATGCACTACTATTTTAAATACCACGCACTACATATGCACTATTGCTTTAAATTCCCGCACTGCATGCACTACTATTTTAAATACCACGCACTGCATATGTACTATTGCTTTAAATTTCCCGCACTGCATACGCACTACTGCTTTCAAATGTCCCGCACTGCAAAAGTACCGCACCTGCATTGCATTATTACTTTCAAATACCCCGCAAAGGCACAACATCATTGTTCGCAAACGCACAACATTTGGGTTCGTCCACCCTAAAATAGGATATTGGGTTCTTCCACCCTAAAATAGGATACTCGGGTTCTTCCACCCTAAAATAGGATATTGGGTTCTTCCACCCTAAAATAGGATACTTGGGTTCTTCCACCCTAAAATAGGATACTCGGGTTCTTCCACCCTAAAATAGGATATTGGATTCTTCCACCCTAAAATAGGATATTGGGTTCTTCCACCCTAAAATAGGATACTTGGGTTCTTCCACCCTAAAATAGGATACTCGGGTTCTTCCACCCTAAAATAGAATATCGGGTTCTTCCACCCTAAAATAGGATATCGGGTTCTTCCACCCTAAAATAGGATATCGGGTTCTTCCACCCTAAAATAGGATATCGGGTTCTTCCACCCTAAAATAGGATATCGGGTTCTTCCACCCTAAAATAGGATACTTGGGTTCTTCCACCCTAAAATAGGATATCGGGTTCTTCCACCCTAAAATAGGATACTTGGGTTCTTCCACCCTAAAATAGGATATTTGGGTTCTTCCACCCTAAAATAGGACATTTCGGGCTCAACCGCCTTTTATATGTTGAATGGGCCATGCACCGCCCTTTTAAATTTCTGCATAAGGCTGTGCACCGCCTTTCATATGATGCATGGGCTGCGCACCGCCCTTTGCATCGCTTTCATATGTTACATGGGCCATGCACCGCCCTTTTAAATTTTTGCATAAGGCTGTGCACCGCCTTTCATTTGATGCATGGGCTGCGCACCGCCCTTTGCATCGCTTTCGTATGTTACATGGGCCATGCACCGCCCTTTTAAATTTCTGGATAAGGTTGTGCACCGCCTTTCATATGATGCATGGGCTGCGCACCGCCCTTTGCATCACTTTCATATGTTACATGGGCTGCGCACCGCCCTTTGCATCGCTTTCGTATGTTACATGGGCCATGCACCGCCCTTTTAAATTTCTGGAAAAGGTTGTGCACCGCCTTTCATATGATGCATGGGGTGCGCACCGCCCTTCGCATCGTTTTCATATATTGCTTGGGCCATGCACCGCCCTTTTAAATTTCTGCATAAGGCCATGCACCGCCTTTCATATGATGCATGGGTTGTGCACCGCCCTTTGCATCGCTTTCATATATTTACTGGGCCATGCACCGCCCTTTTAAATTTCTGCATAAGGCCATGCACCGCCTTTCATATGATGCATGGGCTGCGTACCGCCCTTCGCATCGCTTTCATATATTGCCTGGGCCATGCACCACCCTTTTAAAATTTCAGCATAAGGCTGAACACCGACTTTCATATATCACATGGGCCATGCACCGCCCTTTTTAAATTTCTGCATAAGACATTGCACCGCACCTGCCCTGTCTTGTTATTATTTTATTAATGCCCTGCATATGCTCGCAGCCGCATTGCACCGCACTTGCATCGTTGTATTTCAATATTTATTCTTACTGACTATTTTCATCTAGTTTTTAGTTTCGCAGGAGCTTTAGCGCAACGTGAAACTATTTCTTCGGCAGCGAACTGGGGCAATACGTCGGGAAGGACAAGCAGACTTCTCGACAAGGGTCAAAGATCTACCTCGAACACTCGGCTCCAAATCCAAATCTCCCGTTCACATTCCAGCACAATCAATTTTCAGGTTTCTATCACAATACCCAGTGTCATCATAATTCGACACTGGGACAATATTTTTTTGCGAAGATTTGCATCAAATCGTGAGTTACCAGTCATAGGTGTCGTAGTCTTCCCAGAACTACACACGGCCTGATTCTCGTGCAACCCGAGATATGTAGGCGATTCAGAGACCAGAGTTCGGCCGTAATTTTCTTTACCCTTAGTCCTCCACAATCCTTTAGCCGGGACAAAATAGGCTACTAAGTCAACGTCTTTGCCCGAAAATTCTTTCATCATTACCAGGCAAAGAGGGACAAGTTGTTGACACCCAATTTTGTCCCGCCTCTCCCTCGAAATACCTATTTATACCTCTGGTATTTTGAGAAATTAAAAAATATGCATTTTAATTTTACTATAATTATTAGTCTTTTATTAACGCCCCCGTTTTATTATTCCACTGCAGTTATTATTATTATTATTATTATTATTATTATTATCATCATTATTATTATTACTATTATTATTCTTAAAATTATCATTTTTATTACTGATTGTCATTAATTATTATTATTCCTGTTATTTCCATTATCGTTATTATTATTATTATTATTATTATTATTATTATTATTATTATTATTAATTACTAATCATTATTATCAGCGTTATTTTTGTTATCAATCATTAATCATCATTATCATCGCTATTTTTATTATTAATTATTATTATTGTTTTATCAACAACTGTTATTTATTACTATTATCATCATTATTATTTCTTATTATTATTATCATTATTATCTTATTATTACCACTATTATTGTTATTATTATTAATTTATTAACATTTTGTCACTATCAATAATTGTTATTTATTATTATTATTTTATTATTAATTATTATCATCTTTATTGTTATTATTAATTATTATCATTTTTAATTATCAATATTTGTTACTTACTATTATTATTATATCTATTATTATTTTTTATCACCATTATCATCAACATTATCATTATTACCATTATCATTATTGTTATTAGCAGTATTACTACCGCTATTTATTTGTTGCTATTATTTAGTATTATTCAAACTTGCATTTCTCAACGTTTCTACCAACTTCCGCATGCATATCGCATTTTATTTCGCACATTTAAATGTTAGCGTTTGTTTGTTATTAAATATTATTGCACGGTCATTGCAACATCATATGATTTTATTATCCGGATCTTTTATAATTACATATTTCCGTATTAGGTGATATTCTGGCACCCTTAGTACATCGTTAATCAAAATGGGCCTCTTATGCAAATTTAGAAGCCAAACTATTTCTTGCACTCGGTCCGTATTTTGACTTACCGGACCCCAAATCAAAGTCCGATTAACTCCTAATATTTTTTGGACTAGACCATATTTTTTATCTCAATTTTAGACCAGTCCACGTTTAAATTTATTAGCCCATTCTTTAATACCCAGTCCAAAATGGACCCAGTCCAAAAAAAAGACCGGGTCCGGCCCAATCTATTTCAAGATAAGGGAAACCTTTTTAGGGTTTCCCCTTTATTTTTTTTCTTCGTCTCCTTCTTCTCCGCCGCGCACACCCCTCCCCCCCTTTCCTCCTTCTTCTCCGCATTCGGAGTTGGGCTAAAAGCCCAACAAAATCCTTCCGAGTCATTCCCTATCAATCCTGTCCGCAGCGAAAAAAAATAGAATTTATTGGGCCAGGCAGATCCGCAGCATAAAAAAAAAAGAGTGGGCTGAGCCCATTCTCACCAACAGCAGCAGCAGCAGTCCTTCAAACATGGGCTGAGCCCACTGAATTTTATTTCAGCCTCCATTTTTGTTTCATGCATTTAATTTGTATTATTTGACTAACCCTTACTTTGTTGTTTTCCTAGCTTAGATGAATTTTAGTAAAATTTAGTGGGTTAGCTTTAGTATAATGGGTAGAATTTAAGAAAGAAACTCGCCATTAGTCCCATACGTTTTTTTTATGTTGAACCATTTATAGCATATATAATATTTATTTTTATTGGAATAATTGATTTGCAAAATAGCATGCCTATATATTTTGGGTTAAAGGAACCATTTTTGTTCTTACTATCTTAGGAATCTCAGAATTTCACTAATACACAAATATAAATTCAAGTATATTTTATAAATAACTCTTCAAGTTTGAATCAATCATGCATATTTTAGCTAAGCATAATTAATAAGAGATAATGAGAAGGAGAAAGAAAATTCGCACCTTGTCTATATTCCTAAATTGCAAAATCAATTAATATCTCGCCGTTTGAGTTGTTTAAAATATTAAAACGCTGCAACCCGCACTCTTTTCCATTTATATGCAAATTATTATATTCTGCAAATCTTATTTTTTTTAAAAATAGCATTTTTTAAAGCCATAGCAATATTTATAAGATTATTTTCTATAGCATTATTATATTTTCACTTAAAGCTTTAGCAACATTCATAAGTTTATTTTAAATAGCTTTATTATTTAAAGCCTTAATAATATTTACAAGTGTTATTTTAAATAGCTTATATTTTCCTTTAAAACATTAGCAACATTGTAAGTCAATTTCTTAAAATTTAAATTCTACATTTACATCTTTAACTTTAATTAATTAACCTAAGTTTGGCCGGATAACCGTAGTTAACGGATTCTAAAGGATGCCTGACACCTTCCCTTTAGGATAATATAGAACCCTTACCTAGAATCACACTGATTAAGCAGACCATTAACAGAGGTTTAGCTTTAGCTTTACCTTAGTTAATATCTAGGTGTCCTAATTCACCGTAAAATCAATTAGGTGGCGACTCCTTAAAACATAAGTATTTAGGAATCTCCAATATGTTGTACTCCGCTTCAACTTTAATTAATCTTTAACTTTAATTAATTAACCTAAGTTTGGCCGGATAACCGTAGTTAACGGATTCTAAAGGATGCCTGATGTTGACACCCAATTTTGTCCCTCTCCTATTTAATTTACCCGGGTTTCTAAATTTACTGACGAGCTAAATACTTTATTTTCACAACTATTATTTTCGCTACTTTTATTTTTTAACATTATAAGTATTACTCTATCACAAATTTTAAACGGTTAGTCATCGTTTCGTTTTTTTCGGGTTTGGACTCGTTAAATTTATTACAAGACCACATTTTGCAAAATCTTTATTCTTCTACATATTAATTATTTATTGTCTTTACATAATATATATTATACCAGTTATTAAATTAGAATCCCAAAATATTTAAATAGCGGAGGAACGGTCAACAATTTTCAGCCAATTAATGGCTTAAAATACAAATACAATATTATTTTCCTACCCAAATAAACAACCCACATTTTAATACCCAACCCACATTTATATCAGCCCATATTTAAATTAATAGGCCGGCCCAAACGGACCATCCCATTCACTCGACCCGGTCCAACCCACCTTTCTTCTAAACCACAAAAACCTAATTCCCTTCCCCCTTCTTTTTCCTTTTCTTCTTTCCGCCTTCTCCTTTCTCTTTCCCTTTCCCTTTCTCCTTCTTTTCCCTCTCCTTCTTTCCGCCTCCCACTCTCCTCTCCCATCTCACTCCGCTCCCTTCCACTCGCCGCCTCACCCTACACTACGCTCCCCTACCCCACTCCTCTCTCTACCCTACACACGCTCCCCTACCCCACAGCCGACACACGCTCCTCTCCAACACCGCCGCCTACCCTACACCGCGACCCCACTCCACTCACCGTCGCTCCTCTTTCTATTCCCTTTAAAAAACCCTAATCACAATTAAGAGGAGGGGGGACTGGAGACCAAAAAAAAAAAGGGAGATAAAAAAGATCTGGAATCTACAAAATTTCCTTACAAAAACACAAGTTTTATCGCCTCAAATTTTCCCCAGAAAAATCAGTCTTCATCAATGTTTTTTAGAATATTTCGTGAAATTCAACTGCAAGAGGGATTGAACACTGATTTGAGGATGATTGGATATACATGAATATTTCGTTACAAATTCCTTGCTTTTAATCTGGTCTTAAACCCTTCAAATCGAAAAAATACTTTTGTTAAAATCCGAGATTTGTGACGAGAGGTTAAGGTCTCACCATTCGATTAATTTCCCTCGCTGTTCGACAAAGAACTTTAACCACAACAGAATCATCTTAATTTCGAGTCGAGTTTTGAATCGGCTCATACGAGAGAGTATATTCGAGGCCTCGACGCCCCAGTTCATTGCGCACAAAACAGGTAAACTTCGATACATTTATTACTTCGAGTATTTAGTTTCTGCTTTAGTTAAATTTTTAGCTGGTTCTGCTATTCTTATGTTATGTAGTTTCTTTGTCGTCATTTTTTTTTTTTTTGATGTTTGGGAGCTGTTAGGATAGGATATTAATCATCAGTCGAATTTGAAAGATGTCTATTGTGGTTTGAGAATGAATTTACAAGACATAAGACATATTTGAAACTGCATATAAATAGGATATACAGTGGGTTATCAAGATAAGAAAAGGTATGCATTCGATATACATATGATATACACACCACTGTGTGCATCTTAGGTATATCACATATACGATTGGAATAGGCCAGCACTGTCTCTCTGTTACTCTATTTCAAATAAAATGCCCTGTGACGAACGTAAACTGCTTAGATTTTAATACGATAAAATGATCATACAACGTATCGATATCGGTTGTTGAATGTTGTTTGGTCCTGTTCTGTTTCATCATTTGCCAGTTTTGTTGTTAGCGTACTTGTTCAGTTCGGTTGTTAGTTAGGCTAAGGGATTAGTTTGTTCCTACTTTATATTTTAGAAAAATGGGACTTATATGCAAATGTATGATTCTGTTTAGTTGCGTAAGAGATGTAAATTCGGATGATATCGTGTTTGTTTCCCTGCTGGTTTCGTTATCCGCTTAAACTGTGATGAAATACAAAGGTGTAAAGGTGGCAGGTCATATAAATAGATGTCATGAACTTGGGTATTTGTTTCCAACAAAATTTCTCTAGCTAAAAAAAAACTGGTGTTGTACGCCTCTGAATGAAAATTAAAACACTAAAGATTCTCCTTACTTAGCCTTACAGTTTAAAATTATGTGATAAGCTATCTGTCCCTCTCAAAAATTATTTTTGCATCCTGTTTAAAGTAGTCAATGAATGCGTGAATCCTTGTATATACGAAGTATATCAACAGTACAGTTTTGGCTTTACGCATGAAGAGGTTATCCGACGTTATTCTGGCTCTTAAATGAACCGAAGGACTGCTGCGTCCGTTGAAATCTTTTTACTGTTTGTTCGGGAGTTAATAATACACTAACTACGGGCAGTCCCTGACTAAATTAAAATCACTAAGTTGTTAATGGATTGCCTACTTGGTAAATGTTTTGTGAATTATTGTCCCCTGCCCCTTTTGAACTGCTGTAGTTTCAGTTAACTTCGACCAGTTCCACCTCTGTTTGGATTCTGCATTGATCTCCATGCTAATTTATATGATCAGTGAGTCTCAATACTTATTTGTTGGGTTGTTTGAATTAGAACAGACTAGAGTATTGAAATAGCTTATTAGGAAAAACAAAATTGTCGCTTGTGCATTAATTCGGTACAGCTGTTGGTATAACATAGTTCCAATTTTGAGCAGCTCGTTAAATGATTGATATAAGTCTGAATGCTGAAAGTGTCAATGTAAGCTTAAGTGTTGATGAGAAATGGTTATTTGCACCATGGTCCCCCTCGTTCCCTTTCCTCTTGAGGTGTTTATGTCATCTATACTTGATACATGAGAATGAATTTGAACTTTGACATAATATTTTCCTGTATTCCAGTTTACTTTGATCACTTACAAGACCATGCTAATGTGTAAGTGTTGAACATATGTATGGTATCCTTCTGTTTTTTTTTTTTGAAATGGGATGTTCCCTGTGCAAATTTGTCTCCTTCTAAACCTCTGAACTAAACATAGGCTAAACTAAAAGGGTGTTACAAACAATGGATCTATCTTCTTGGTTCCATATTTTTAATGACCCATTCTTCCTGTTAATTCACAAGTGCATAATGTTAACACAGCATAGACATTCAATTCGAGTTTCCTCCTTTTGCTTAACCAATGACTCTAAAGGGATAAAGGATGAGGGTAGCCATACATTGTATGATGTTTGTGTGATTTGGGAAATAGTTTGCTTAGCTATGCTTCAAAATCATCCACTAGATGTCGGTTTGCGTTAAATGGGGATGTCTTCGTCATGCTATAATCAACCTTTATTCTCTGTGTGTTTGCATTGATGAGATAGACACTTGGTAATTAACCTTTCTTACATTTGGATTGCGAAGTTGAATGCATATTTTCAAAAAAATCTCCTGCTACTTGGTTGAGTTTAAGGGATGAAACATAAGAGCATGTTTTAGTCATTTGTATTCTACTCAGAAATTTAGGCGTCATTTCTTTGCTGCAAAATTTGTGACTATGTAATCTCTGCTTTTCTTATTCGAAGTTAAAGGCACAATTCCTTATGGTTAACCTTTATTCTCTTTGCTTTCTTTGCATGAATACCGGAGCCGAAGAGTCCCACTTTGAGACTCAACGACACCGCTACCACATGGAATCCACAACAATATATTAAATTCGCTGGGCCGAAACCCATCAGCCCATCTGCAACAATTTGCTAAACAATTTCGTTGGGCCGAAGTCCAACAGCAAACAGATCACAGCAGCCCAAGAAAGCGGGCTGAGCCCAAGTTACCCATTTAGCTACTTTTATGTTTGTATGCATTTTATGTGTATTATGTGACTAACATTTAGTGTTCGTTTGTTAGTTTAGGTAGACCTTAGTAACATTAAAGGTTTTAGTTTAGTAATGGGTTTAATTTCACAAATTATATTCACTTCTATTTTTAAAAGAAAACTATTTATAAGTACCTATAACGTCTATTTGAGTAATTGATTTTCAAAATAGCATGATTACATCTTTTGGCTAAGGGAATAATAATTTATGCTTACTATTTCAGAAATTTAAACATCATAACTCTTATACTAACGTTAGCTTATTCTAAGAAATAAAAGGGCAAACTAACTCAACGAATGACTCTTTTCACTTTAGTTTCCTTCCAACATTTAAAATTACACATTTGTCTAGAACAACCTTTAAAACTTTTATTAAAATAACTCTTTCGAATTTTAGTCATTTCCTCCAAATATAAACATTACATGTCTATTTTTTAAAAAAACTAAACTTTTTATGCAACTATTATTTTCTATAAGTTTTACTTTAAATAACTTTAGGAATATTTATAAGAGATTTTCTTAAACATTTAAACATTACATTTACACTTAGCCTAACTAAATTTAAGTCCGGTCGGTTAACCATTGTTAATGAGTCTTAAAGGGTGCCTAATACCTTCCCTTTAGACTAATTGAACCCTTACCTAGAATCTTAAGTTTCGCAGACCTTGAACAGAGTTAACTTTAAACATAATTTTAATAAACTTTAGGTGTCCTAATTCACCATAAAATAATTAGGTGGCGACTCCTTAATAACACATAACAAAAAATAGGAATCTCCAATATGTCGTACTCCTGCTTTAACTCCCGGGTTAAAATGGGGTGTGACACCTGACACCTTCCCTTTAGGATAATATAGAACCCTTACCTAGAATCACACTGATTAAGCAGACCATTAACAGAGGTTTAGCTTTAGCTTTACCTTAGTTAATATCTAGGTGTCCTAATTCACCGTAAAATCAATTAGGTGGCGACTCCTTAAAACATAAGTATTTAGGAATCTCCAATATGTTGTACTCCGCTTCAACCCAGGTTAAAAAGGGGGTGTAACAGCCTGGCGACTCTGCTGGGGACTCTAGGTTCTAACCATAACAAACTTAGGTTGATAATTAATTTGTTGGATGTTTGGTTGTTCTTTATGTTTGTTTTTATTGTTGCCTTGTTTGTTTCTTTTATGTTCTTTTAAGTGATTGCTTTATTATGTGAAATTTTCTATGTAATAATATGTTACTGCTTTCCTTAAATTGGCATTCCGGTCATATTTCCTCCACTTCTGGAAAACTCACACTATCACACGTACACGCGAGGTGTGTTTTGCACACCCGCAATTTTTTTTCGTAGAATCCAAATTTTAGGAGAGTTGGCGTATGCGCGGGGTGCCCGAGTAACGGGGACCGCGTATCCTTCTCACTCGAGTAGTCCGCTCAGGAACCTTGTTTCATAGGAAGCCAACTCCTAGTCAGCCTAAGATAGAGCTAAACCAAAACCCTTTTAAGAGCATGCACGAACCTAGAAAGGCTTAATACCCAAGGCGTATTAAATCCATTAGTCAACCTCGTCCAAATGTCCGAGTGGGTTCATGACCCCAAGCGACGCTTATCATGTTATGTGTGCATTATTTGAAGTTGATTGGGCCAAATATTGACCATTGCTCTAATTAATTAAACTTTATGAGGGTGGGGTTTGACTAACATTTTGTGATGCAGATAGCCATGAAGATCGCGAGTTTTGAAAGAAGCTTGGACGCAGTTGAACTTAGCTTATTTTTAGGGATATTTTTTCTTTTCTTATTTGGCATGTAATAAAGCTTAAAAATATTTATGCACTTCATTTTGGGAATAGACTCGTTTAATTAATTAAAGAGCAAATGGGATGACATATAATGGCACCTTCATCTCTCAAATACACGCTAGGCCTACCTCGGGCATAAGGAGGTCCCCTACGTATTAACACGCGTGGCTGTTAGTTTATATACTTGTGTTATAAGCTTTTAAGTTGCGTGCTTGCTTGCTAAGTGGTTTACTTGAACTTATTTGCAATATGCTTGCTTTTGAATTTATTTGCGATTATCACCTGATGCCAAGCTCATTACTTAAATTTATTTGAAGGCTCTTATTTGAATTTATTTGTGAAAAGTTATTACTTGATCTTGGTTTCAGAAGAAAAGTAAAATTCATATTTTGCTTTGCCGCACAATCGCATATCGTTCATTAATTATTTTTGCATCATCCTCACTTCAAAAAAAAAAAAAAAAAAAAACTATGTATTCCGCGGCAAGCGCACTTTAGCCACTCTAGAGCACCTTTAAGATCGTTCGCATTCTTAGCATGACTCCCGACAAATTTCTAATCGTCGGAGGAAATTTCCTAATTTTTCGCATACATGAACTAGCCTTGAAAATCCTTAAAGTTAACTCTTGTCATTCCGACTTTGTTTTAAAAGGCATTCTCTTATCGTTATCTATTAGTGTCGAACGATTTGTCTCGCATCAAACTGCAAATTCTAGAGCCTTTTGTCCTTCTTTTACGGGTATGGTCTTCTGTCTTAAACGACGAAACATTTGACCCGTTAGCTCCATGCCTCGTAGAATCCATTTAGCACTCGGTTCACGTCATGGAACTTTTACTTTCAAATTCTATCATTTTCAGCATTTATCGTTTCTTAAATTGGTAGATGTCCAAATTTAGTGGTCCAATCTATCAAATGACACTTCTCGATATTTGTTCGATTTTTGCCATCAAGTTGTTCAAGAATGGCTGTTCAAGTACCTTGCCTCTGCGGAGTCTTCGCTCAGTCAATCGCGTCATTCTGGGTCGCTGAAATTTATCTTCGCGCACCCATTAATTTCAATTTTTGGCATACAAGTCGAAGGACAATCCCATAGGTCTCCTGTCCTTGACATTTTGCAACCCGCCAGTGCTTCGTAACTCTCGGGTATTTTAAATTCAACTGTCTTGCGCCCGATCAATCATGATCTTCTCTAAGCTAATCTCTTGCATCATTAAAAAAAAACCTTTTACACACCACCTGAACTACGTTTGACCTGATTTCCTGTCGGATACAGGATACGTAGGCAGCCTATATAAGGCCCGGTCTTATTTACTACAAATTTTAATATTCCCCAAACGAAGGAGCATGAAACTGGGACAATTTTGAGATGCAACCAAGACATTTAGTCAAAACGTCCTAAAACTGGGGCAATTTTAAAAAAAAAAAATATGTTGGAATTGGTAAGAATTAACTCAGAACCAAGCTTTGGCGTTCGATATGAGTCAGCCTTTCTTCAAATGACATGTTCTATTCCAATGTGGTTTCCTTTCTTCTGATTCATTCTCAACCGTCAGAGCTAAATAGCTGATGATTCATTTTCGTCCATTCGTTTCCTTTATATGACTTAAGTCGTCTCTAATCTAGAGCCTGCTTTATTAGATCACGAACTAATCTAACTTAAAAAAAAAAAAGATTATATATATATATACATTATTTTGGGCATTTACTTCATGCACTAACATTTTATTTTGTTTATGAAGTTTTACTTTTCTCTTTAAAAGGTTGTCTGGCATTGAACATTGTTTTGGCTGCGAATCTGTATTAAGGACGAGACTATAATGGCAGAGAGATTTGAAGCTTTCAACACCGGTATGGGTTTGGTGCAAGAACAAAATGATAGCAAGGGAAAGGTGTTGACACCCAATTTTGTCCCTCTTTTATTTAATTTACTCGGGGTTTCTAGATTAACTTGACGAGCTAAATGTTTTATTTTTTTATAATATTTTATTGCTATTATTAATATCACTACTTTTATTTTCAACATTATGAGCATTACTTTATCACAAATTTTAAACGGTTAGTCATCGTTTCATGTTCGGGTTTGGAATCGTCAAATTAATTACAAGACAACACTTTGTAAAAAAAAAACTTTATCGTCTTTACATAGCATATATTGTACTAGTACTTAAATTAGAAGCCCAAAAAAAAAAAAAAATTAAATAGAGGAGGAAAGACCAACAATTTTCAGCCAAATTAATGACCCGAAATACAAATACAATATTATTCCCTATCCAAATAAACAACCCACATTTTATACCCAACCCACATTTCTTTCAACCCATATTTAAATTAATGGGCCAGCCCAAACGGACCAGCCCAATCCTATTTTTACCCGGCCCACTTATTCTTTTTCTTTACCCTAACCCTTCCTCCCGCTCTCTTTCTTTCCTCTCATCTTCCGCCTCATCTCTCTCTCTTCTCGCCCTTTCTCTACGCCCGCCGCCTCCCTCCATCTCTTTCCCTACCCCTCTTCTCTTTCACCTCCCTCATCTCTCTGCCCCTCACGTTCCACACATCTCCCCCCACTTCACGTGACACCCACTTCATCCCTGCCACCTCCACTTACCCTGTTCCCCACCTTCTCTGTCTCTCCCATACTCCTTTTGCACGCCTCTGCCATTCCCACTCACCTCGCGCCTCTGTCACCCACTCATCCTTGTCTCATACGCTCCTCTCTCTCCTTTCTTAAACTGGAATCAAAACCCTACTCTTAGTCTTATATATATATGAGTATTCAGGGTTTGAGAGGAGGGGGGGATTTGGACTCAGGTTTTCAGAGAAAAAGGAAACACAACAAATCGAGAAGAACCCGGAAATCAAATAAAAAAGGGATTGAACACGATTTTGAGAATTCCTGGGCTGGGAATTCTGTTTTTTTAGCCACTTAGATTCCTCTGAAAACATTAATATTCTTAAACCTTAACGCTTTGGGGTAGAGATTCAAAATAGCAAACCATATTTTTGCTCTTTTTCTCCCCCTGCTACTAAATTTCGATTCCAAGCATAGACGAGTTGAGGTTCGCTCGCGTTCGGGTCTATTCATAACGAGAGTGTAGATTCGACGACTTTGACGCCTCAGTTCATTGCGCACAAAACAGGTGAACCTCGATACATTTATCACTTCTAGTCTTTAATTTCTGCTTTTAGTTAAATTTTAGCTGATTCTGCTATTTAGTAGTTATGTAGTTTTCTGGGTCGTTGTATTATTTCTTCGATGTTTGGGTGCTGTTAGGATAGATATTAACTGCTAAATGAATTTGAAAGTTATACTGTAATTCGGATGCTCAGACTGAAATTCCAGGACTTAGAACTTATTTAAAATCGAATATACATAGGATATACAGTGGGATGCCAAGGTAAGAAAGAGAATATACATTCGATATACATCTGATATACACCTGATATACACACCCCCGTGTGTATATCTTAGGTATATTATTTATATGATTAGAACAGGCCAGCATTGTCTCTTCTTTACTCTATATTGTTTAAATACTATACCCTGTCATGAACGTAATAGGACACTTTAGGATTGTCCGCCTTTAATAGGACATTTTAGGCTCGTCCGCCTTTAATTGGATATCATTTCTTTAAAATGCCTCACATGGCATATGCATCATGTCCTCGAAAACAACCGGAGACATGCTTGGGTTCGTCCACCCTAAAATAGGATACTTGGGTTCTTCCATCCTAAAATAGGATATTGGGTTCGTCCACCCTAAAATAGGATACTTGGGTTCTTCCACCCTAAAATAGGATATTGGGTTCTTCCACCCTAAAATAGGATACTTGGGTTCTTCCACCCTAAAATAGGATGCTTGGGTTCTTCCACCCTAAAATAGGATATTTGGGTTCGTCCACCCTGAAATAGGACATATCGGGTTCTTCCACCCTAAAATAGGATATCGGGTTCGTCCACCCTAAAATAGGATACATCGGGTTCGTCCACCCTAAAATAGGACATATTGGGTCATTCTACCCTAAAATAAGAATTCACATTTTATCTTGAATTTTACAGGATCGGCGTCGAGTCTCTGAAGACAACCGGGGGCATCATTCGGCTATACAGTCTCATATGCATAAGCCATACGGCTACACTATGAATCTACTCTCTATTTGTCATTTACTTCACCAATTCTAACGATTTTACCTCGAACTTCAAAGGAGACACGTCATCAAATCTCTGAAGACAACCGGAGATGTATCATCAAGTCTCCGAAGACAACCGGAGAAGCAACATCAAGTTCCCGAAGACAACCGGAGACATAGCATCAAGTCCCCGAAGACAACCGGAGACACAACATCAAGTCCCCGAAGACAACCGGAGACATAGCATCAAGTCCCCGAAGACAACCGGAGACACAACATCAAGTCCCCGAAGACAACCGGAGACATAGCATCAAGTCCCCGAAGACAACCGGAGACGCATCATCAAATCCCCGAAGACAACCGGAGACATCGCATGGCTATACGGCCTCACTCGCATAAGCCAAACGGCTACACTCTTACTTCACTCTTTACTTCATTTCTTTATTTCATCATCTACTTTACCTACTTTAACGAATTCACCTTAAATTTCGCAGATATCATTTATCATCGAGTCCCGGAAGACAGCCGGAGGCCTTATCACTATCATCTTGAACTGCAACTAGAGATATTATTGCATCCTCAGCATACACATCACGCATTCATTCAAGTCCCTGAAGACAACCAGAGACAACATTGGCCACACGGCTTCATTTTCATTCCCACACTCATATTTACTATCATTTTACACTCTTTATAATTTCAACTTTATTACTAATTTTGACATGAATTTCAGTTTTGGCAGAAAGTACAACCTGCAGAGGCGCGACACAACGTGGAACTTTATCTTACGCAGTGAACTGGGGCAAATTTGTTGAAGAGGATTACCAAACTCACAAGCAAAGGTCACGAATCTACTCTCGAACTCAATTCCGCCTATGTCCACAAACACGTGATACATAGGTCAATTTCTCTTTCATATTCCCCACCAAAACTGTATTTCAATCAACTCTTTCTACAATCTCATATTCCTTTCTACACCCCCAGTGTCTCCATAACTCAACACTGGGGCATCTTTGAAGAATACGCATCGTGTCTAGTAGAGTCCTACTTATGTGTGTGTTGTGCACCACATTTATAATTAGGAGGCTATAAACATATGTTCCCTTCTCGTCACCTGTCTACAACCCTTGCAAAGTTATAAATCCCTGAATAACATTCTCTCTACAGGTTTGATCATAATTCTTTCCATATCATAATATTTTCCATCAATTTTTCAAAAAATCGTACTTTCTTACAAATTCATATTCGTCGGTCCAAACAAAATTGGCTACTACGTCAACTTCTTCGCCCGAAGATTCTTACATCTTCTCCGGTCGAAGAGGGGCATCTGTTGACACCCAATTTTGTCCCTCTTTTATTTAATTTACTCGGGGTTTCTAGATTAACTTGACGAGCTAAATGTTTTATTTTTTTATAATATTTTATTGCTATTATTAATATCACTACTTTTATTTTCAACATTATGAGCATTACTTTATCACAAATTTTAAACGGTTAGTCATCGTTTCATGTTCGGGTTTGAAATCGTCAAATTAATTACAAGACAACACTTTGTAAAAAAAAAACTTTATCGTCTTTACATAGCATATATTGTACTAGTACTTAAATTAGAAGCCCAAAAAAAAAAAAGATTAAATAGAGGAGGAAAGACCAACAATTTTCAGCCAAATTAATGACCCGAAATACAAATACAATATTATTCCCTATCCAAATAAACAACCCACATTTTATACCTAACCCACATTTCTTTCAACCCATATTTAAATTAATGGGCCAGCCCAAACGGACCAGCCCAATCCTATTTTTACCCGGCCCACTTATTCTTTTTCTTTACCCTAACCCTTCCTCCCTCTCTCTTTCTTTCCTCTCATCTTCCGCCTCATCTCTCTCTCTTCTCGCCCTTTCTCTACGCCCGCCGCCTCCCTCCATCTCTTTCCCTACCCCTCTTCTCTTTCACCTCCCTCATCTCTCTGCCCCTCACGTTCCACACATCTCCCCCCACTTCACGTGACACCCACTTCATCCCTGCCACCTCCACTTACCCTGTTCCCCACCTTCTCTGTCTCTCCCATACTCCTTTTACACGCCTCTGCCATTCCCACTCACCTCGCGCCTCTGTCACCCACTCATCCTTGTCTCATACGCTCCTCTCTCTCCTTTCTTAAACTGGAATCAAAACCCTACTCTTAGTCCTATATATATATGAGTATTCAGGGTTTGAGAGGAGGGGGGGGGATTTGGACTCAGGTTTTCAGAGAAAAAGGAAACACAACAAATCGAGAAGAACCCGGAAATCAAATAAAAAAGGGATTGAACACGATTTTGAGAATTCCTGGGCTGGGAATTCTATTTTTTTAGCCACTTAGATTCCTCTGAAAACATTAATATTCTTAAACCTTAACGCTTTGGGGTAGAGATTCAAAATAGCAAACCATATTTTTGCTCTTTTTCTCCCCCTGCTACTAAATTTCGATTCCAAGCATAGACGAGTTGAGGTTCGCTCGCGTTCGGGTCTATTCATAACGAGAGTGTAGATTCGACGACTTCGATGCCTCAGTTCATTGCGCACAAAACAGGTGAACCTCGATACATTTATCACTTCTAGTCTTTAATTTCTGCTTTTAGTTAAATTTTAGCTGATTCTGCTATTTAGTAGTTATGTAGTTTTCTGGGTCGTTGTATTATTTCTTCGATGTTTGGGTGCTGTTAGGATAGATATTAACTGCTAAATGAATTTGAAAGTTATACTGTAATTCGGATGCTCAGACTGAAATTCCAGGACTTAGAACTTATTTAAAATCGAATATACATAGGATATACAGTGGGATGCCAAGGTAAGAAAGAGAATATACATTCGATATACATCTGATATACACCTGATATACACACCCCCGTGTGTATATCTTAGGTATATTATTTATATGATTAGAACAGGCCAGCATTGTCTCTTCTTTACTCTATATTGTTTAAATACTATACCCTATCATGAACGTAATCCATTTAGATTTAAATACGATAAAATGATTATACAATATGTTGGTATTGGCTGCTGAATTCTGTTTGGTTCTTAATCCGAATTCTGTGTTTAGTTCCCTTAACAAGCTGTGTATTAAACCTTGTTCCACTTCTAGTTGGTTAGGTTCAGTTCAGTACCTTAGTAGTATTATGCATGCTACCGTTTTCTTCCAGTTAATTTAATCTTGATTGGGCAGTTAATGATATCTATCTGTGCCTATCTTAATTTGGTTTAATTTTCAGCTTGATGCATGATAGTATCTCTGTGTTTAAGTTTCAGTTTGGTCTATCTGAAGCTATGATTGTATAAAGTTTAGACCTCTGAGTTGAGAAGGATATTTGATCCAGACTGTTTGCATGTTCTTTAAGAGTGTTGTTTAAACTATGTGGCTGATGTTGTTAATTAGATGTTGGTTTTAATGTCTAAACATCTCAGAATATGTTCCTTTAAATGGGTAAAAGTATTCAAAGTTAATTCTGCCCCTTTTAAGTTTATTCTACACTTTGTCGAGATTAATTAGTGAACACTTGAAATTCTGCTATGTGATTGGAATATGAACATTCCCCTGTTGGTGTGTGAATTTTATCTCCTCCCTAAGAAAATATGGCTAAAGCATTTTCACATCTTTCCTTTTCCCTTTAGGATCAAACTCAAAAGTTAAAAAACTGGTTCCATACATAGCTACTTGCCTCATGTCAATCACATTCGAAGCCTGTTATTCTGTTTGCCTTTTTGTGGTGGTTCCTTAATTTGGCAAAAATTTGTTAAGTCTTGCATAGGGATGAGAATAGGTAGTGCTCCTCTAAGGTTTAAATGGCATGACAGGGAGTCTTTAAATTTCCCCAATGAGTAGTAGTACATGGTAATCCTGTTGTGCTGTTTGGCTCAGCCCCTTTGACAATTGATTGTTGGTCCATTCTATGTATGCTTGTCATTTGCAAACATCTTCAAAAGAACTAAAATTTTGCACTCATTTGTTGATCTACTTAAGATCCATTTTGCTGCAGAGCCATCATAGTATCATAGGTTATTTCTTTTGGTGTTGTCTCCCTAAATCTTACTATGACCTATCATTCATTCATCTGATCAGATAGCAGAAATCCCACCTGACCCTTCTGATGAGCTGTAACTGAGTCATTCACAATTATACTTGCCTTATTCATTCCTCCAAATGCTGCCCAGTGACCTCTCTGTTTCGATCAAATCATCAGTGCATTGTGAATATTTGGAATTTGGAGCATATACAATGTGGCGAACCAGTCTCCGTGTTTGACTCTGTTAGCCTATCCTTACGTTTGTCGAATACATCCATTTAAAACATGGACACCCCTGTTGAATGTTGCTGTTTTGTTGTGAATCGGTGTCCATTACAAAGCGAATGTGTCTTGAAAGTTTTAAAAATGTCAAGTATGTTTTATGCAATATTGGTTATGTGAAAGAATGTCGCTTGAGTTTCTTGCGCTGTACTACGGATTAAACATATAGTTTCCACAATACATATAAATTACACCTCTTCTCTGTATGGGTGATTAGTCCGAATGTTTGTTTGGATATTGAGTAGTTCGAATTAATTCCCGTCATTAAGCTAATTGTTATATTCTGTCCAAACTGAGATGCATGTTTGAAATTAAAAACCAACTGCATTGCTGGGACAATCCTTAGCCATATTGCTACTTTATTTAAAGTTCCAAATTTATTAGTTTGGCTTATTGCATATATACGTTTACCTTTATTTGTGGATCATATACTAATCCTTTTCCTTCATTTTTTGTCTCTGCATGAACATCGCATACGAGTCCAAAGAGACTCGCCTCCTTCCGCACTTGGCGTTGGGCTAAAGCCCAACATAACTCCTCTCGAGTCAGCCCATATAGTAGCGGCCAATCCGCAGCCAAACAAGGAAATAAAATTTGGGCCTAAGCCCAATAAATGTGAACAGCAACAGTGACGCAGCAGCAGTCCCTGGAAATGGGCTGAACCCATTTAACCTATTTCCTCCTCCATTTTATTTTTTGTGCATTTAATTGGTAATTGTATGACTGATATTTGTTTATTTGCTTAGAGTAAGTAAACCTTAGCAGAATTAGTAGTTTAGTATGGGTAGTTAATTCCACAAATCACATTCACTTCTATTTTTAAAATTATTTACAGTATCTATAATATATATATTATGCTTACTGTCTTAGAAGTTTAAAACGTCACAAATTTTACATACTAACGTTAGCTTGTTTTGAGAAATAAAAGGCAAACTAGTTCCATGGATAATTATTCCACCTTAATTCCTTTCCAACACTTGAAACATATATTTGTTAAAATAATCCTTACATAGTCTATATTGAACTATTAGTCTTTTGTAGGTCTTACTCTTAATAGCACTAAAAATCTTCTTTTATACAAATAACTATTTTTCTACAAGTTTTACATTCAATAACTTTAGCGATACAAGATACTTTCTTAGATATTTAAATATTCACATCTACATTTTTAGCCTTAATTAAATAACATAAGTCCGGTCGGTTAACCATTGTTAATGGGTCTTAAAGGATGCCTAATACCTTCCCTTTAGACTAATTGAACCCTTACCTAGAATCTTAAGTTTCGCAGACCTTTAAACAGAATTAACTTTAAACATAACTTTAATTAACTTTAGGTGTCCTAATTCACCGTAAATAATTAGGTGGCGACTCCTTAAAACAAAATAACAAAAATAGGAATCACCAATATGTCGTACTTCTACTTTAACTCCCGGGTTAAAATGGGCTGTGACAAAAGGTGGTTCGAAAAAATATTGTAGTCAATCTGGGAAATACCTTAAGCCTTCTTCCTAACACAACCCCAACTTCCAGCTCAATTTGCAACATTTCCTTAGCCATTTCGCCTCACTTAGATCCTACCTATACCATTCCACAAATGCCTTCAACCTACACTCCCGATCAAGTAACGATAATTCCTAATCCTCAATTTTCCATAGCCACCACTCAATTCGGAAAAAGTAAGGAAAACGAACTGGCAATATCCCCATATAGGAGGCCTAGAAAGGAAACCAAGTCGCTTTACCATGAAGATTTGGGAAAAGAACTCCACAATTTGAGGAAAGTCGTTAATGAAGAGTTATGTTCAAGGAATTTCCAGATTTTGAAGTATGAAGATTTATGTGTGCATCCAAACGTTGAGCTTCCGTCAGGGTACAAAATACCTAAGTTTAACACTTTCAATGGGAAGGGAGATCCCGTCGCTCATTTAAAGGACTATTGCAGCAGATTAATTGGTATTGGACATATTGAAGCCGTACGAATGAGATTGTTCATTCAAAGTTTATCAGGATCAGCGCTCTCTTGGTATACTAAACAAGATTTTAGCAAATGGCTTACGTGGGAGGATATGGCCCGCGGATTTATAAAGAAATTCGAATTTAACAATGGAAGCGATCCGCACATAGCCGACTTGCTCAGAGTAAAGAAAATGCCACATGAGTCTTTCCAAGAATATGCCATACGATGGAGGTTAGAAGCTTCAAAAATACATCCTCCATTATCCGAGAGGGAATTGATCTCAACCTTCATCCAAATTCAGGAAAACTTATATTATGATAAGTTGCTCGGAGCTTGTGCACACAACTTCTCTGATTTGATTAGGATTGGTAGAGAACTAGAAAATGCCATTCAAGAAGGGAGAATTACAGATAGCTCAGCAACACAAGCCGTTCACCAAACCTTCCAAGCGAAGATACTAGGGAATCTGCAAAGTGAAATGAAGGAAAACCAATTTGCTTCCACGACTATGCATCAAGCGCAATGCCATACAAGTCACCAACTTTTTCAATCTTATGCCACTATGCAATGTCCTCGTCAGCAAAACTCCCAGCAAGGCTACCAACAACGGTTTCACCAAGCACAGTCAAGCTCTCAACATAAAAAGAAGAGGAAATATTTTTGCTTCACTACTCTAAATGAACCATTGACAAATATATTTAAGAGGTTGAGTGCTAAGGGTATTCTACAACCAAAGAAGGGATTTATACCTAAGCATCCACCGCCAAACTTTGATTTATCTAAGAGTTGTGCTTATCACTCAAACATTCAAGGACATGACATTGAAGAATGTCCAGCACTAAGATTTAAGATTCAAAGCATGATTGAAAGTGGCAAGATAAAGCTACAGCTAGAGCCTTCAACCGGTAATATTGCAAACACAAAGACAACTGTTGTTAAGGGCGATTCATCGAAACTGGCACCAAGGCATTTGAAAAGAAAGCGTGCAACAAGTCAAGCAGACTGATAGGGACATCATCTCGCCACTCGAGAATATCATCCTCCACATGCCCATCTTTAGGAATAGTCGCTATCTTGTAATCTTTTCTAGACTTTTTCAATGAACTACGGTCGACCTGATTCCTGTTAGTAGCAGGATACGTAGGCGCCCATGTTGGGTCCGGTCTCAATAAATAAAAATTCCAATTTCCCCCCAAGTCGAACTGGAGAAATTTTGCAGACGGCTTATCCCAAGCCATATTCACATAATCAGATTTCCGCAATGGCATAGCAACGAGTAACACAGATTCAAAGCCAAAGCTCAATGTTCAACGCAAGACAACCACTTCCTTTTATACTAACAAATTTTCTTTGAGTAACGCAGAACCGATTTTTAGCTACTCCTCAGCGATAATGCACGGCATACGAATCTTAGCATCAAGAAAACCTCACGAAAGTCATGAAGCAAAGGGTGATTCAAGGATGATTCAAAATCAACACAAATTTCGAAACTCATAATTTTCTTTGAGCGCAGGAATTTTATTCATGGAAACATTTTAGCAAGGTGAAATATCACCAAGGCTTCCAGTTGCGAAAGCCGAAGTATGCTTACAGCTTTGCAGGGACTGCGCATCGAGCGGTTTGAATCTTCCTATAACACGCACAAATATTATTGCTTTCAAATGCTCTGCCATGCACTACTATTTTACATAGCACGCACCGCATATGCACTATTGCTTTAAATTTCCCGCACTGCATGCACTACTATTTTAAATACCACGCACTGCTGCTTTAAATTCCCCGCACTGCATGCACTATTATTTTTAATACCACGCACTGCATATGCACTATTGATTTAAATTTCCCGCACTGCATGCACTACTATTTTAAATACCACGCACTGCATATGCACTATTGCTTTAAATTTCCCACACTGCATGCACTACTATTTTAAATACCACGCACTACATATGCACTATTGCTTTAAATTCCCGCACTGCATGCACTACTATTTTAAATACCACGCACTGCATATGTACTATTGCTTTAAATTTCCCGCACTGCATACGCACTACTGCTTTCAAATGTCCCGCACTGCAAAAGTACCGCACCTGCATTGCATTATTACTTTCAAATACCCCGCAAAGGCACAACATCATTGTTCGCAAACGCACAGCATTTGGGTTCGTCCACCCTAAAATAGGATATTGGGTTCTTCCACCCTAAAATAGGATACTCGGGTTCTTCCACCCTAAAATAGGATATTGGGTTCTTCCACCCTAAAATAGGATACTTGGGTTCTTCCACCCTAAAATAGGATACTCGGGTTCTTCCACCCTAAAATAGGATATTGGATTATTCCACCCTAAAATAGGATATTGGGTTCTTCCACCCTAAAATAGGATACTTGGGTTCTTCCACCCTAAAATAGGATACTCGGGTTCTTCCACCCTAAAATAGAATATCGGGTTCTTCCACCCTAAAATAGGATATCGGGTTCTTCCACCCTAAAATAGGATATCGGGTTCTTCCACCCTAAAATAGGATATCGGGTTCTTCCACCCTAAAATAGGATATTTGGGTTCTTCCACCCTAAAATAGGATATCGGGTTCTTCCACCCTAAAATAGGATATCGGGTTCTTCCACCCTAAATTTCCCGCACTGCATACGCACTACTGCTTTCAAATGTCCCGCACTGCAAAAGTACCGCACCTGCATTGCATTATTACTTTCAAATACCCCGCAAAGGCACAACATCATTGTTCGCAAACGCACAGCATTTGGGTTCGTCCACCCTAAAATAGGATATTGGGTTCTTCCACCCTAAAATAGGATACTCGGGTTCTTCCACCCTAAAATAGGATATTGGGTTCTTCCACCCTAAAATAGGATACTTGGGTTCTTCCACCCTAAAATAGGATACTCGGGTTCTTCCACCCTAAAATAGGATATCGGGTTCTTCCACCCTAAAATAGGATATTGGGTTCTTCCACCCTAAAATAGGATACTCGGGTTCTTCCACCCTAAAATAGGATATTGGGTTCTTCCACCCTAAAATAGGATATTTGGGTTCTTCCACCCTAAAATAGGATACTCGGGTTCTTCCACCCTAAAATAGAATATCGGGTTCTTCCACCCTAAAATAGGATATCGGGTTCTTCCACCCTAAAATAGGATATTTGGGTTCTTCCACCCTAAAATAGGATATCGGGTTCTTCCACCCTAAAATAGGATATCGGGTTCTTCCACCCTAAAATAGGATATCGGGTTCTTCCACCCTAAAATAGGATATTGGGTTCTTCCACCCTAAAATAGGATACTCGGGTTCTTCCACCCTAAAATAGGATATTGGGTTCTTCCACCCTAAAATAGGATACTTGGGTTCTTCCACCCTAAAATAGGATACTCGGGTTCTTCCACCCTAAAATAGGATATTGGATTATTCCACCCTAAAATAGGATATTGGGTTCTTCCACCCTAAAATAGGATACTTGGGTTCTTCCACCCTAAAATAGGATACTCGGGTTCTTCCACCCTAAAATAGAATATCGGGTTCTTCCACCCTAAAATAGGATATCGGGTTCTTCCACCCTAAAATAGGATATCGGGTTCTTCCACCCTAAAATAGGATATCGGGTTCTTCCACCCTAAAATAGGATATTTGGGTTCTTCCACCCTAAAATAGGATATCGGGTTCTTCCACCCTAAAATAGGATATCGGGTTCTTCCACCCTAAATTTCCCGCACTGCATACGCACTACTGCTTTCAAATGTCCCGCACTGCAAAAGTACCGCACCTGCATTGCATTATTACTTTCAAATACCCCGCAAAGGCACAACATCATTGTTCGCAAACGCACAGCATTTGGGTTCGTCCACCCTAAAATAGGATATTGGGTTCTTCCACCCTAAAATAGGATACTCGGGTTCTTCCACCCTAAAATAGGATATTGGGTTCTTCCACCCTAAAATAGGATACTTGGGTTCTTCCACCCTAAAATAGGATACTCGGGTTCTTCCACCCTAAAATAGGATATCGGGTTCTTCCACCCTAAAATAGGATATTGGGTTCTTCCACCCTAAAATAGGATACTCGGGTTCTTCCACCCTAAAATAGGATATTGGGTTCTTCCACCCTAAAATAGGATATTTGGGTTCTTCCACCCTAAAATAGGATACTCGGGTTCTTCCACCCTAAAATAGAATATCGGGTTCTTCCACCCTAAAATAGGATATCGGGTTCTTCCACCCTAAAATAGGATATTTGGGTTCTTCCACCCTAAAATAGGATATCGGGTTCTTCCACCCTAAAATAGGATATCGGGTTCTTCCACCCTAAAATAGGATATCGGGTTCTTCCACCCTAAAATAGGATATTGGGTTCTTCCACCTTAAAATAGGATACTTGGGTTCATCCACCCTAAAATAGGATATCGGGTTCTTCCACCCTAAAATAGGATACTCGGGTTCTTCCACCCTAAAATAGGATATTTGGGTTCTTCCACCCTAAAATAGGACATTTTGGGCTCAACCGCCTTTTATATGTTGAATGGGCCATGCACCGCCCTTTTAAATTTCTGCATAAGGTTGTGCACCGCCTTTCATATGATGCATGGGCTGCGCACCGCCCTTTGCATCGCTTTCATATGTTACATGGGCCATGCACCGCCCTTTTAAATTTTTGCATAAGGCTGTGCACCGCCTTTCATACGATGCATGGGCTGCGCACCGCCCTTTGCATCGCTTTCGTATGTTACATGGGCCATGCACCGCCCTTTTAAATTTCTGGATAAGGTTGTGCACCGCCTTTCATATGATGCATGGGCTGCGCACCGCCCTTTGCATCGCTTTCATATGTTACATGGGCTGCGCACCGCCCTTTGCATCGCTTTCGTATGTTACATGGGCCATGCACCGCCCTTTTAAATTTCTGGATAAGGTTGTGCACCGCCTTTCATATGATGCATGGGGTGCACACCGCCCTTCGCATCGTTTTCATATATTGCTTGGGCCATGCACCGCCCTTTTAAATTTCTGCATAAGGCCATGCACCGCCTTTCATATGATGCATGGGCTGTGCACCGCCCTTTGCATCGCTTTCATATATTTACTGGGCCATGCACCGCCCTTTTAAATTTCTGCATAAGGCCATGCACCGCCTTTCATATGATGCATGGGCTGCGTACCGCCCTTCGCATCGCTTTCATATATTGCCTGGGCCATGCACCACCCTTTTAAAATTTCAGCATAAGGCTGAACACCGACTTTCATATATCACATGGGCCATGCACCGCCCTTTTTAAATTTCTGCATAAGACATCGCACCGCACCTGCCCTGTCTTGTTATTATTTTATTAATGCCCTGCATATGCTCGCAGCCGCATTGCACCGCCCTTGCATCGTTGTATTTCAATATTTATTCTTACTGACTATTTTCATCTAGTTTTTAGTTTCGCAGGAGCTTTAGCGCAACGTGGAACTATTTCTTCGGCAGCGAACTGGGGCAATACGTCGGGAAGGACAAGCAGACTTCTCGACAAGGGTCAAAGATCTACCTCGAACACTCGGCTCCAAATCCAAATCTCCCGTTCACATTCCAGCACAATCAATTTTCAGGTTTCTATCACAATACCCAGTGTCATCATAATTCGACACTGGGACAATATTTTTTGCGAAGATTCGCATCAAATCGTGAGTTACCAGTCATAGGTGTCGTAGTCTTCCCAGAACTACACACGGCCTGATTCTCGTGCAACCCGAGATATGTAGGCGATTCAGAGACCAGAGTTCGGCCGTAATTTTCTTTACCCTTAGTCCTCCACAATCCTTTAGCCGGGACAAAATAGGCTACTAAGTCAACGTCTTTGCCCGAAAATTCTTTCATCATTACCAGGCAAAGAGGGACAAGTTGTTGACACCCAATTTTGTCCCGCCTCTCCCTCGAAATACCTATTTATACCTCTGGTATTTTGAGAAATTAAAAAATATGCATTTTAATTTTACTATAATTATTAGTCTTTTATTAACGCCCCCGTTTTATTATTCCACTGCAGTTATTATTATTATTATTATTATTATTATTATTATTATCATCATCATTATTATTATTACTATTATTATTCTTAAAATTATCATTTTTATTACTGATTGTCATTAATTATTATTATTCCTGTTATTTCCATTATCGTTATTATTATTATTATTAATTACTAATCATTATTATCAGCGTTATTTTTGTTATCAATCATTAATCATCATTATCATCGCTATTTTTATTATTAATTATTATTATTGTTTTATCAACAACTGTTATTTATTACTATTATCATCATTATTATTTCTTATTATTATTATCATTATTATCTTATTATTACCACTATTATTGTTATTATTATTAATTTATTAACATTTTGTCACTATCAATAATTGTTATTTATTATTATTATTTTATTATTAATTATTATCATCTTTATTGTTATTATTAATTATTATCATTTTTAATTATCAATATTTCTTACTTACTATTATTATTATATCTATTATTATTTTTTATCACCATTATCATCAACATTATCATTATTACCATTATCATTATTGTTATTAGCAGTATTACTACCGCTATTTATTTGTTGCTATTATTTAGTATTATTCAAACTTGCATTTCTCAACGTTTCTACCAACTTCCGCATGCATATCGCATTTTATTTCGCACATTTAAATGTTAGCGTTTGTTTGTTATTAAATATTATTGCACGGTCATTGCAACATCATATGATTTTATTATCCGGATCTTTTATAATTACATATTTCCGTATTAGGTGATATTCTGGCACCCTTAGTACATCGTTAATCAAAATGGGCCTCTTATGCAAATTTAGAAGCCAAACTATTTCTTGCACTCGGTCCGTATTTTGACTTACCGGACCCCAAATCAAAGTCCGATTAACTCCTAATATTTTTTGGACTAGACCATATTTTTTATCTCAATTTTAGACCAGTCCACGTTTAAATTTATTAGCCCATTCTTTAATACCCAGTCCAAAATGGACCCAGTCCAAAAAAAAGACCGGGTCCGGCCCAATCTATTTCAAGATAAGGGAAACCTTTTTAGGGTTTCCCCTTTATTTTTTTTCTTCGTCTCCTTCTTCTCCGCCGCGCACACCCCTCCCCCCCTTTCCTCCTTCTTCTCCGCATTCGGAGTTGGGCTAAAAGCCCAACAAAATCCTTCCGAGTCATTCCCTATCAATCCTGTCCGCAGCGAAAAAAAATAGAATTTATTGGGCCAGGCAGATCCGCAGCATAAAAAAAAAAGAGTGGGCTGAGCCCATTCTCACCAACAGCAGCAGCAGCAGTCCTTCAAACATGGGCTGAGCCCACTGAATTTTATTTCAGCCTCCATTTTTGTTTCATGCATTTAATTTGTATTATTTGACTAACCCTTACTTTGTTGTTTTCCTAGCTTAGATGAATTTTAGTAAAATTTAGTGGGTTAGCTTTAGTATAATGGGTAGAATTTAAGAAAGAAACTCGCCATTAGTCCCATACGTTTTTTTTATGTTGAACCATTTATAGCATATATAATATTTATTTTTATTGGAATAATTGATTTGCAAAATAGCATGCCTATATATTTTGGGTTAAAGGAACCATTTTTGTTCTTACTATCTTAGGAATCTCAGAATTTCACTAATACACAAATATAAATTCAAGTATATTTTATAAATAACTCTTCAAGTTTGAATCAATCATGCATATTTTAGCTAAGCATAATTAATAAGAGATAATGAGAAGGAGAAAGAAAATTCGCACCTTGTCTATATTCCTAAATTGCAAAATCAATTAATATCTCGCCGTTTGAGTTGTTTCAAGTATTAAAACGCTGCAACCCGCACTCTTTTCCATTTATATGCAAATTATTATATTCTGCAAATCTTATTTTTTTTAAAAATAGCATTTTTTAAAGCCATAGCAATATTTATAAGATTATTTTCTATAGCATTATTATATTTTCACTTAAAGCTTTAGCAACATTCATAAGTTTATTTTAAATAGCTTTATTATTTAAAGCCTTAATAATATTTACAAGTGTTATTTTAAATAGCTTATATTTTCCTTTAAAACATTAGCAACATTGTAAGTCAATTTCTTAAAATTTAAATTCTACATTTACATCTTTAACTTTAATTAATTAACCTAAGTTTGGCCGGATAACCGTAGTTAACGGATTCTAAAGGATGCCTGACACCTTCCCTTTAGGATAATATAGAACCCTTACCTAGAATCACACTGATTAAGCAGACCATTAACAGAGGTTTAGCTTTAGCTTTACCTTAGTTAATATCTAGGTGTCCTAATTCACCGTAAAATCAATTAGGTGGCGACTCCTTAAAACATAAGTATTTAGGAATCTCCAATATGTTGTACTCCGTTTCAACCCAGGTTAAAAAGGGGGTGTAACAAGAGGTATCTATGACAAGTAAATTTTTCAAAAAGATTTCGCCTCATTTTTTGAAAGGGAAAAGGGCCAAAAATGCCCCTCTATTTTGGGTTGGCTAAAAATATCCTTCGTTACAAATTTGGGTAAAAAATACCCTCCCGTTATTAAAGTTTTCAAATATACCCCAATCTTAACAGAAATCCCCAAATCTCCAAAAATAGCATGATTTCATTTTTAAACCCGCTCCATTTAAACCCGACCCAACTACATAAGAAACCCATATGTGACCAACTTGTTCCTGAGTCCTACATTTGGAGCCACTAGGCCCAGGAGCGGGTAACCTATATGCATTTTTTATTTAGTTGGGTTGATTTTAAATGGCGCAGATTTAAAAATGATATCGAGGTATGTTGGGAATTTCCGTTAAACAGGGGTGTATTTGAAAACATCATTGTCGGGAGGATATTTTTGAGCCAAATTTGTAATGAAAAATATTTTTAGGCATTTTCCCAAAATAGAGGGGCATTTTTATCCTTTTCCCTCCTTGAAAAGTGAAGACCGTGACAACTTTCATCTGCATCTGTAAACCGGAACTGCAAAAATAGCCACACCAATTTTTAGATTTCTGATAATGGCCAATATTGTTAACTTTTTAAAAACAAAAGAGATTTACAATATCCTATCCACAAACCAAAGATCGGCCATAACAAACCGAGAGGAGAAAAATTGAACTATACCGAATTTAGTTAAGTATGCTATTAATTAGTGTAAAAATAACGAATCAAAAAATTAAGGACCCGTTTATCCATGAGATTTATTCACTGTTTTTCGAATTTTTTTCACTTTTTTCCGAAATCAGCATTTAGCTATGAAAATTTTAAATACAACTTGAAGTCATATTTGAATTTTGAAAAACAACCAAAAACTTGTTTTCACATTTTTCACTTTTAAAACTGTTACTTTTCTCTTTCATTTTTCAAATTTTACCCTAAAAGTTTTTACTTTTATAAAAAGACTCCCCATTTATTTTAGCCAAACCAGACTAATAAATAACCCAACTACCGTATCTGTCAACTTCCCCTCATAAAATCTCATCATCTACTGCTATTTATGCTTTCTCAAATCTCTGCCACCATAGTTCTTCATCGGAAAATTGTGCGTCTTCAAGCAGAACCAACAATAGCAACGGCCTTCTTTGACGCTAATTGCTAAAATTTATTATTTTTTGCTTGATTTGTGTAGACTTTTCAGATTTGTAAACCCTAGATCAATATTTTATTGCGGGTTATGTGTTGACAGCTGAGATTCTCTTTTCAATCAGGCTATGTATTACAATTTCAGTTTAATTTCTTTTTGCTCAACTATTGAACACCTTTCATGCTTTATTTTTTCTTGGTTGCATCAATTTTTATTTTGTTGGTGTAACTAAAGGTTCGTCCTTCTTTATTAAGTTCTATAAAGCAAATAATACTTGAAGTGGTTTTGGGATTTTAGACGAGAATTTTGTGGCTGCGTCTCCATCGGTTAACAGGGTAACTTACTTTAAATTTTTATTTTCCGTTATGCTCATGTGCGCGCCTTCCATTCCATACTTATAAGGCATGTTTTCAGTTGGTTTGTTGGTCGAAAATGAAGATAATTTATGCGGCAGTTCTTTCTATTGTTGTTATATCATAGGAACATAAAAGAATGAGCAAACCACATGGTTCAACTGCTGACAAATGGACGGATGATAAGACACCGATGTTGATACATATCTTACATGATGATGCGAGGAAATATGCTTTTAATAGTTCCTCCCTTAATGGCCCGACTGGAGGGAAATTATAGATGAGTTTTGGGTGAAATCTGACAAGAAAGACTCTTTTGATGAACCTCAAATTAAGTCCAAATACAACCAATTAAGGACAGAAACAAAAAAACAAAAAACAAAAAAATATCAAGGACATCTTTGGAAGTTGCTCTGGATATGGGTTGGACCTGGAAACTAAGACCATTACTTGTCCATATGAGATTTGGGCGGAATATGTGCTGGTAAGTTAGTTTAAATGAGTAAAAGTACGTATGTTGTACCTTTATGCGCATTGAACTAACATTTTTATTTTCAATTTGTTATAGAAAAAGAAAGAAAAAAAACATAAATATATCCAAGTATATATACAAGGGGCTTAAAACACTTTTGACTTGTTGAGAGAGAAATTTGGAAAATCATATGCATCAGGGGAGCACGTGGTATACAGTACAATGAATATTTCTTCACAACGATCAAATGAAGCCACTGAAGTGGATAAAGAACCTGTTCTTTGTGAGAACTACCTTAATGATACTGGGCTTACGTATGTCACGGGTAGTGGGACTAGGACTGGGAAGCGGACTATGGCTGATTCGTCTACAGAAACTGATTATGGCACATCCACACATCACAAAAAAGGTGGTGCTACAGCTATTGACGACCTAAGCTACAGCTACTGACGGCCTAAGTTAATATTTAAGGGAACATTTGCAGTGGAAGAGAGACGGGGTGGAAGCAAAAGAAAAAAAAGGAAGAACAGGCACAGGCATCTAAATCTTCTGAGATTAATATCTATTACGAGCAAGTCGTCATTACGCAATTGCAATATATCATGGACAAATTTGTTTACCCCGGAATCGGATAATCAATTAAATTTGTATGTGAGTATAGGATATGTGCTTGGATCTTGATGTATGTTAGATAGGGAAAATGTATAGGTGGGAGTCCCTTAATAAAATGGCTAATGATGGCGATTCGCTATGAATACAAACGCTCATAAATAATGTGGGATAATTGATGGAATAAACACAACATAAATATAAATAAACGGCCCTGGCCGAATCAGATGTTGAAAGAGAGATTGTATGTATGAACTCTTTTATTACAAATGTTCTTGGAAAGTAAAGGAGCCAACCCCCCTTAAGGAGGAGGATATGCCCTATTTATAGTGTCACCTCAATGGGTCTCATACAATGGGAAATAATAATAACAAGGACAGCTCTGCACGGATTTGGTGGGATTAGACTGACGGCGCCGTCTGACACACGTATGGTAGGTAGTTGACTGTGGCAGGACGCTACTGACGCGTGGCCCGCGTGCAACGGCCACACGGACCAACAGCTACTCGAACAAACGGCCATGAATGCTCGGGTCATCGGGCTTGGATGCTCGGGTCACCGGGCTTGGCCACTACGACAACGTGGAAGGCAGACCTGTCGGTGCCCTTGCCCAGCACCGGACCAAGCATTACCCCGGTCAAAGGCGAATAGTATCCCTCACATTCTCATTCCTTCCCCTGGTTCCTCGTTCCACCGGTTCGCCTCATATCCGGTTTCTACCGTATACAGATAGCCCACACACTTCCCGGATCTCCGATCTATCGGAGTAACGGGAAGTGGTTAAACTCCCAAACCGGTGGTTCTGTCAGCCCCGCGTTATCTTCGTATTTTGGCGGGAACGGTTGCGTAACGCATCCCCTTTTATCGGCCACGTGTCTCGCCCCTTGTGGTCCACTTCTGTCAACCGCCTTTTTCACGTCGTTTCGAGCCGCTTCGTATTAATGAGGGGGATACGTGGCGCCGTCTGATTGGTCGTCCTCGGTAACCATTCCTCTCCCAAGCCTATATAAGGCCCTTCACCCCTTCATTTTAACATTTTCACGCTCTGCATCCTCTCCAACTTCACTTCATTTCTGCATTTTTTCCACTTGCACCACACACAATCAACTCCATGTTTGGTCTCCCTATTGATTCATTGCTTCATATTGTGTGCGAAAGAACCAACTTTGACACCACTACTGTCGAATATTCTTTGCTTTAGCGTCGCCGTTTTACACTTCGCCTCTTCTCGAACCATCTGTCTCTTTGTTCTTCTTAAATTCCTCTCTTCGACCCTCTTCCTTTCATATTCCCAAGATGTCCGAATCCACTTCCCATGATGCTCTACCGGTAGCGTCCTCGGGGGCCGAGCCTGCGTCCCCGGCTAAATTCGAGCCCACGGCTTCGGATATCATGCCGGCTAAATTTAATTTCAACAAAGACCTTGAGGTCGAAAAGCCTTCCTCCGTTTCAGACAGGGGGTTCGATGTGAGGCGGTATCCCTCGTCTATTACCGAGGAGAAGCTCGACATAGTCCGGGCCGATTGCGGGTGGGACACACGTTCGGTTCAAATTTTCGCCCCCGGACCAGATGAATCCGTTACCGACCATTGTGTAGGGTTTCTGTATGTTTACACGTACCCCTTCACCCTCAAACTCGACCCTCCGGTGGATCCGGTCATACTCGACATGTGCCGTACTTACGGCGTCACGCTGACTCAGATCGGCCTAAATGTTTGGAGGGTCGTAGCGTGTCTCCGATTGTTGGCCAACAACGCCGGGAAGGATTTCACACTGGGCCATCTGATACGCCTATACTCCCCGAGGCTGTTCCGGGGCGGCGTAATGAAACTGGCCAAGCGCAGCCGGAATCCATTCTTCTCGAAAATGGATGAAGACAGAGACCGGGGATGGTTGGAGAGATACGTCCGGGTGAAGACCGAGGACATAATTCCAGCCGAGCACATGCCTTTCCCGGAGAAGTGGAATAACAAGCGTAAGTCCGAAGCCTCGAACAATTGCCTTAGTATTGCTTCGTCAAATTTTGATTCTGCTTCCTCACTGTTTCTTTCTTACATTTTCCAGCCAATGGGTACGTTCCTCCGGTCATCCGGAATCTGAATGACTGGGTCACTGTGCTCCTTGCCCAGCATCCCTATGACGACCGGACATGGGCTCACCTGTCTCGTGGCCGATGGATCGCCCAAAATCACGGTAGTCTCCCATTTTTATTCTGCTGCATTCTCCTTCACTTGTTCCGTCCTTTGATCTGTGCTAACATCTTGTCTTTTTAGGTTTGCCTAAGGGCTCGGTAGCCCCCAGATCGGAGTCGGGGACTGCCCCTCCAGCACCGGCGTCCGAATTTGACACAGCGGGTTCCTCCCGTGTCCTCACCGATGCCGCAAAAAGAAAACGTCCCTCCGAAAAGAAAAAGACGCCAAAAAGGAAGAAAGCGAGGAGTGTTGCCCGTCCTTCGAGGGAAGAGACAGAGCCCGACATCATTGTTCGGAGAGTCGGCCCCGTTCCCTCCGTGGCTCCAATACCGGAGGAGGCGGTCTCCGTTCCGCCCCTTCCTTCCATCGGCGAAGGTCTCTTGGTTCCCGCTCCACATTCAGGTGCAGAAGAAATACTTTCACCAGCTCCTCTTCGGTCGATTGACTTTGTCGACATTTCAGGTGAAACCTCTTCTGAAGACACTCCTCTGCAAAGGAAAAGGTCCGGGGAAGCGGATGTTGTTGAAGCCGACAAAAGGACCGCCCCCGTACCAGAGGGCGGAGCCCACGCAGGCACCCGTCCGTCTTCTGAGCATGAGCCTGTTGCAACTATGGAGCCCACGGCCTTTGCCGAAAATATTGAGGCTATTCCAAGTTCATCTACCCCGGCTCTGCGGGTGGACGATTTTGACGACATGTTCTCGAGCACCCCCTGCTACCGGCGAAGCAGCGGGCTTTGGTCATCTCCCTATTCCTCGAGCCACGAAGCCGGCCAGCCGGATCCCCGAATCAGGGGCCAGGAACAGCTTGGTAAATATCTTCCCAGCCCCCCGAGCGTGGAGCCAAGGAGAACCAGATCGGCCGTAGTCACCGTACCCGAGGACTGCAGCTTTCTATCGAGTCCGGTGGGCGTAGCGAGCTATTTGCGACCCCTTATCTCTGACTCGGACAAGCGCAAAATGACCGGGCTCACTTGGCAGTTCCTCGTTAACGAGGGTATGCATGCAAGCAACCGGGTAAGCTCTTCTGTCATCCTTGTACGATTTATCTGCGGATTTTATCCTTACCTCTCCTAAGCCTTCTGACTTGTTTCACCTGTAGAGTGTGGTGCTGGTTAATGAAGCTTTCATCCGTGCCCAACATGAGATAGATGATCTCCGAGGCCAACTGGATGCCCAAGGTCGAGAAACGGAGAAATACAAGCATCTTCTTCAGGAGAAGGACGAAGAGTTGAACCAGGCGGCTGTGCTGGCTAACCTCCGTTCTGAGCTCGATGCGGCTAAGGACGAGAACCGTCGCTTGAAGAGTGAACTGGCCGCTATGACCGATTATAACCGGAGCCTTGAGGCTGAAAAGATCGGCCTTAGCCGGGAAAAAGCCCAGTTTTCCTCGAGGCTAAATGAGCTCGAGACCACGGTTTCCCGACTCTGGGGGAGCTGGACTCAGTGAAGGCTGATGCAACGGACCCGGCCAAGAGGAACCGGCAGCTCGAGTCCGAGGCCGCTTTGTCCAACGAGCGTAGGAGGGTGTTCGAAGAGAAAGCCGATGAGCGATCTCGGATATGCCAAGGCCTAAGGATCGAGCTCGAGGAAGCGGTTATCTCCAACGACACCCTTAAGGCCGAGCTGGAGGCAGCCACTGGCAGGGTAAGTGTCCTTGAGGAGGACCGAGCCGATCTGGAAGCGAAACTGGCCAAGGCTGAGGCCGACTTGGAGGAAACATGGAGAAGTGTTGAGGCGGCCGAGGCTCAACTGCTATTGTTGTCGAGTATGAGAAGTGGAAGTCTCGGCGGATCACCCTCGAGCAAGCCGAGCATGGTCTCTCTGATCTTCCGGCCCTGATACTCGATGCCAAGAGGATGGAGGAAGAAGCCGATCGTTCCCTCGGGTCCGAGTCAGACTACTCCGAGCGAACCGAGTCCGAGCACTCCTCCACCTCTAGTCATGCCGGATAGCATAGGGTTTGTGCCTTGCTTTCTGTTTTTTGTTTTTTGCCTTTGTAGGACTTTGTTTTTTTCTTTTGATGTAAGAGACATCTGTTGTATAAATGAAAGGTGCATCTTTCTTGCTTCTTCGTTTGAATGTTTGTTTACTGCTTTTGCTATAGTTGTTGGTCCGTTCTAGGATAAGTCGACTCGTAGTCGTTAATTCATCGTGCTCGTAGGTCTTATCCGATATTTGGGGCCGGTGGCATATCAAATTTTGGCTTGGATCATTGTGATCTTGTTGCCTTTGTCGAATTTCGACCTAGGTACCCAGCGTAGGGTATGCGAATGAGGCAGTGTCGAGATACGATGGTTATCAACTGGGTATATTTAACCGAAAGTTGTTATCCCAACTTTTGATAACTTTGTGTTTGCAAAATGTTTGTACATATGAGAATTTTAACTCTTTCTTCCTTAGCCGTAGTAAATGAAAAATGGGACACGATTCATTATGATCGTTTGGTCCTTACATCGGAGGCTATGACCGGTGGCCGGGCCTTAGTTTTGCCGTAGCAAATGTTGAATGGGACACAATTCATTATGATCGTTTGGTCCTTACATCGGAGGCTATGGCCGATGGTCAGGCCATAGTTTTGCCGTGGCAAATGTTGAGCTTCTCCGTCTGCTTTAATCGGGGTCATCTTTGGTGTGGCATAGTACTCCCCTAGCACTCATTCGATCTCTGAGGTCGGGTGAGTGTTATTATGTCCCCAATCGGAGGATGCGACACCGGATATCCGGGTAATCGCCCTTCATATTTGTTAAGAACACGTTGTACTCGTTGCCTCATTAAAAACCTTGTCGGAAAACCCATTTTGGGACAAAACCGTACTAAGGAAAAGAGTGCAACACGTGTTTTCAGATCAAGATTCTAATTTTGTCCCGCTCTTGACTTCCTGCAAAAGATAAAAGTTAATAAGAGGATACGGGGAGTCCATACCTTAGCAGTAGTATCTCTTTAGATGGGCCACGTTCCAGTTATTACGCAGATGCTGCCCGCTCATGGACTCCAATTGATACGATCCTTTGCCCGTTATACCGGTTACCTTGTACGGACCTTCCGAGTTCGGACCCAGCTTTCCTCGTTGGGGTTCTTGGTGTGCAAGGTAACTTTTCAAAGCACTAAATCCCCAACTTGGAAATGCCGAAAGTTAGCTCTTCGGTTGTAGTATCTTTCCATCCTCTGTTTTTGGGCCGCTATGCGGACCGACGCGCTTTCGCGAAGTTCATCTGCGAGGTCGAGCTTCACGGCCATGGCCTCCCCGTTTGACTCTCCGGTGGTATACCTGAAGCGGAGGGTCGGTTCACCGACTTCCACGGGGATAAGGGCTTCGGCTCCGTAAACCAATGAGAACGGGGTTTCCCCCGTGCTCGATCTGGATGTGGTTCTGTAAGCCCACAACACCTCCGGCAATATCTCCCTCCAATGGTGCTTCGATACTTCAAGCCTTTTCCTCAGATTTTGGATTATCGTTTTGTTCGTGGATTCTGCCTGTCCGTTCGCGCATGGGTGATACGGGGTTGACACGATTTTCTTGATCTTCAACCCCTCGAGGAAATTGTTGACCTTGCCACCCACGAACTGAGAACTATTATAACAAGTTATCTCGGAGGGGATGCCGAAACGGCAGATGATGTGATCCCATATGAAGTCGATGACTTCCTTCTCTCTTATCTTTTCGAAGGCCTGTGCTTTAACCCATTTAGAAAAATAGTCAGTCATAAACAAAATGAAACGGGCCTTACCTGGTGCCTGAGGTAACGGGCCCACAATGTCCATTCCCCACTTCGTGAAAGGCCAAGGTGAGATCACCGAATGCAGCAACTCCCCGGGCTGGTAAATCATCGGAGCATGCTTCTGACATACGTCGCATTTTCGGACAAAACTTTTAGCGTCTTCGTCCATCCGATTCCAGTAATAACCGGCCCTGATGATTTTTCGAACCAGAGCTTCCGCACCGGACTGGTTGCCACAGGTTCCTTCGTGTACCTCTCTCATCACGTATTCCGTTTCTCCGGGGCCCAAACACTTAGCCAGAGGGCCGAGGAAAGAGCGTCGATACAATTGGCCGTCCACTAAGCAAAAACGAGCGGCCTTGGTCCGTAGTGACCGTGATTCCTTCGGGTCATTCGGGAGCTTTCCGTCACGCAAGTAGTCGATGTACTTATTGCGCCAATCCCAAGTTAAGCCCATTGTGTATATTTCGGCGGGTCCGCTTTCTATGGCCGTGTTTGATAAGTGCACCGTTGCCCCGGGGTCAATTTCCTCCCCCTCGACCGAGGATCCCAAATTTGCCAATGCGTCGGCCTCACTGTTCTGCTCCCTCGGTATGTGCTGCAAGGTCCACTCTTTAAACTGATGAAGCACCACTCGGGTTTTTTCGAGGTACCTCTGCATCCGTTCGTCATTTACTTCAAACACGTCGTTCACCTGGTTTGCGACCAAAAGCGAATCGCACTTTGCCTCGATTATCTCGGCTCTCATGCTTCGAGCCAATTCCAGACCTGCAATCATAGCCTCATACTCGGCTTCATTATTAGTCAATTTAGCAGTTTTAACGGATTGTCGAATGACATCCCCGGCCGGGGTCCTAAGGACAATCCCTAGTCCGGAACCTCTATGGTTCGAGGCCCCGTCCGTGTGTAGAGACCAAATGCCCGTGGTCTTTCCCGAGGTCAGCAAAAGTTCCTTTTCGACCTCGGGGACCATAGTCGGGGTAAAGTCTGCTACAAAATCGGCCAAGATTTGGGATTTGATGGTCGTTCGAGGTTTATACTCGATATCGTAACCGCTAATCTCTACAACCCATTTTGTTAATCTACCTGACAACTCAGGTTTATGCATGATGTTTTTTAAAGGGTAAGTGGTTACTACACATATGGGGTGGCATTGGAAATAAGGTTTGAGCTTTCTGGAAGCGCTTACCAGTGCTAATGCCAACTTTTCCAAATGGGGGTAACGGGTCTCTGCATCCCCCAAAGTTCTATTTACATAATAAATAGGGAATTGCGTACCTGATTCTTCTCGGACCAAAACGCCACTTACCGCCATTTCGGAGACAGCTAGGTAGAGGAAAAGTGGCTCATCGGCCTTTGGTGTGTGCAGCAACGGAGGGCTAGACAAGTACCTCTTCAACTCTCGTAGGGCTTCTTGGCACTCCGGTGTCCAAACAAAGTCGTTCTTCTTTCTAAGCAAAGAGAAGAAATGATGACTCTTGTCCGAGGACCTCGATATGAAGCGACTCAGCGCCACTACCCTCCCGGTGAGCTTCTCTTTCCTTGTAGTGATTTTTGGCTCGCTCGCTCAATAGATCTCGGAGGTGGCCGTTTTTCAATAACCGGGCTACTTCTTATCTCATGTCACGACCCAACCCCGTGGGCCGCGACCAGTGCCCTAGCTGGGCACCTATACGTACCCGATACCCAAATTAGCATATTATCAGAATAATAATATAATAATATTAGTGGATGCTACATAATTTATCAGAAAAAGCAGACTTGGCACACATAGGCCGATAAGGCCATCATAGAACAAAGTATCCCAAACATATGTACAGAACCCACACAGATGTATCCACAGACCTCTACAGAACATATCATAATCATAAGACGGGACAGGGCCCCGTCATACCCAGAACAATATACATATCCAGATAACAGTGACAGACTGTACCAAAAGATGGGCTCTGAAGAAGAGAGCGCCCCAAAATAGCAGAAACGGGATCCTAAACGTGTGGATCAGCAAACCTGTCGTCTGTACCTGCGCGGCATGAAAACGCAGCCCCCGAAGAAAAGGGGGTCAGTACGGAATATGTACTGAATATGCAAAGCGGAATCACAGAAGTCAAATCATAATGATTACAGAAATGAGTACAAAATCCAGAGTGTCAAATGCATATTTCCAAAACCGACAGAATGTGTACAGAAACATATGTCATATCATATCATATCCGGTCCCTGCCACGGGACTCGGCAGACAGAATGTGGCCACCCTCCCGACGCTGGTGCCACTATACAGATGAATTAGAAAAAGGGGCGTGGCCCCGTATCATATAATGTCATATCAAAATGGCCATAACAGATCAGATCAGAATAGGCGGACATGGCACATCATACTCCACGGACCCATGTACGCGTATACCTGCCCCCTCACATCGGGACGCGGCGAACAATGCAGAGAATTACGCTTGACAACATATCCTGGCCCGGGCTCAGTGTGGGAAACATTGGGACATCCACGAATGGAGTAGTGAGAGACTAATGCAATTTAAAAATATAATAAATGTTTTCAAAGACTCGATGAAGCGTATCAAAGACAAACAAATCCAATGGGGTCGGACGGAATCATAATAAATGTATTTCGGATATCATAATAAATTACAGAAGTATAACTTTCCCGAAGTCATTCCGAGTGTCAAAATAATTTATAATATTTAACAGAATATTTAAAATAATATTCGTTAAGCGATTAGTAGGGTAATTAAAACATTTCTTTCAAAAATCGCTTAAAAAGGAAGCTTTAACACATTAGGGGCAAAACCGTAAATAGTGGGCCCGCCTCAGAACAAATAAGGCGGCGGGCTCAAATTGTGCCCTCTAAACATATAATATCATCTACGAAGGTTATACAGACATTCTATGACTCTCTGAGTAATTTAGAGCACAATTGCATAATTTTCAGAAAAAGCGTATCAAAATGGTTCAATTCTACTGAAGGAAAAACTGAAATTTTGTCTTGCGGATTCCGAGGGCCAAGAGGTCCTTCGAGGCCCGGATCCGACCCTAATACACTAAGGGCATGCCAAGGGAAGAATTGGGTTTGCTTTACATACCTTTCGCGCTCCTTAAGCCTTTCCAAACTCACTTCCCGATTCGTCGAAAAACTGCAATTGGTCAAGTTTACCAATTGTAAATTATTAATGTCATTATTTCAACTTTAAGCATATTTGGCTACCGAAATTTCGGCAGCACTTCCCCTATACATATGACACCCCGAGAATTCAACTCGGCTATAAATCATCAACAACAACCCAAACGACAACAACAATATCAACAAAGAACATTAAGAACACAAATATCCTTCAACTAGACATTTTTCTCACAAGTTGACATAACCTTCATTTCAATCCAAACTTTCACTAATATCAATAATTTCACATTCATCAACAATCAAGATCATCACCATATAGTTCTAGATACATTTCATATCGTTTGCCTTAAGATATACACTCGATATACATAATATACAACTTTCCGCCAAAATCATAACTTATGCAAAACATCAAATCTTTGGCATCCAACTTCATAACAAGTTTCCAACTTCCAAATTCATCAATGGTCATCACAACTAACAACCAAACAACTTCATTTCCTTAATGTCGGAAAAATCATACTAAAACAACATAAGTTTCTACATTCCAATTCAATACAAACTTATATCATTCTAACTTCATTTACATTACAAACATCACAACAACACTCTAACACATTAAACAAACTTAATCCATCCCATTCCATACCACTCCATACCACACGGCCAAATGCTATTTTCATCAATTCATCCAATTTTATTCAACTTTCATTCTCAATATGAATTCCACCATACTTACAACTAGAATACAACATAATTTCAATTCTTCATTAGCATACAATGCATGCATATACACGGCCATACATATATACTACATACCCACTTTGCAAACTTCCATTTTTCCATACAATCAACACATTTCTACATACTACAACACAAACAAAACTCAACAACACAATAAAAAGGTAGAAATTCTTACCTTTTCCTCAAGTCTTCTTCACTTGGAGATGTAATCACTTTGGTGATTCTAATGCTCCCCACTCCATTCCAACTATACCAAGTTACAAAGGAACCTTGACTTAGTAGGAAATCAACAAGAAATGAATTTTTGAAGCAATATTTTTGGTACCTATTTTTTCCTCCCAAACCCGAAACCCCCTATCTCTTTTGCTCTTGCTCTTGATTTTTTTCTAAGTCTCTTAATGTCTTGAACCTTCTAATATGATTAATATAAAGACTTGGTCACATGACTAAGCACATGACCAAGTAAATTGGGCTTGGATCAAGGCCTTGGTGGCCGGCCATGACCCCTATTTTGGGCCTCCATTCCAATTAAATTTTTGAGCCCAATAACTTATGAATCATATTTTGTAATTCCCGAAACTAATTTCCAAAATTCCAAAATTGCCCTTAGCCTTGTCCCACACTTTCATGACTCTATTCTTTCATGCATAACTCCTATGTTCAACAAAATATCAAATTTGACCTTATATCTCAGAAATCCAATATATGACAAGTTTTTCCAAACGTGTGAAAACACGGGATATAACATCTCAACTGGCGGAAATCCTCAGTTCTGTGACCATGGGTTCCGTGATATTCACACACCACGTCCGGATCCCGTTGTCCTGGATCTGACCTTAGTGGTTTCGGCCATCGCACGTCCGGGACGCGGCCGATGGCCGAGACAAGGCCCGAGGTATTGACGTTGAAGTTGTACTCCGAAATCTTCGGTGGACCCTTATTGCTGGCGGAACTTTCGGCATCGCTCCTGAACGAGAGTCCCCGGCTGTTTGACGGGCGCTCGACCCGCTTGCTGCCTCGGCCTGAGAAGTGACTCGGGCTTTGTCTTGGCCCTTCCGACCCGAAATTTGATCTCTCCGAGTGGGAGTATGGCCGAAACCTTTCTTTTGATGATTCAGACTTCGTTTCATAACCTTTCTTCGATTTCTCAGAACTTCTATTCACTTTTAACTTTACCGAAGAGAGCTCGAACTGATCATCCTCCACCCGAATTTTCGACTCATACCAATTGTGGACATCGGCCCATGTCACGGCCTCGTATTCCAACAAATTTTCTTTCAATTTGGCCGAGGCAACTGAACTTAGCATGTTGAGCCCCTTTGTGAAAGCTTGCGCGACCCATTCTTCTGGCACCGGGGGGAGTTCCATTCGTTCCCTCTGGAACCGGGTGACGAACTCCCGTAGTAGCTCATCGTCCCTTTGAGTTATTCAGAAGATATCGGTCTTATGGGCCTGCACCTTTATGGCACCGGCATGTGCCTTCATGAAGGCATCGGTGAGCATTTCGAAAGAAGTGATCGAATGCTCGGGTAGGTGGTCATACCACGTCAACGCTCCCTTCGGCAGAGTTTCCCCAAATTTTTTCAGCAACACCGACTCGATCTCATCTTCCTCCATATTGTTACCCTTTATGGCACAGGTATATGAGGTCACGTGCTCGTGCGGGTCTGTTGTGCCGTCATACTTCTGTATATCGGGCATTTTGAACCTCTTCGGGATCAGTTTCGGGGCCGCACTCGATGGAAAAGGCCTTTGGATGTACCTTTTCGAGTTCGACCCCTTCAGCAAAGGTGGAGCCCCCGGTATCTGGTCCACCCGAGAATTATATGTCTCGACCCTCTTTTCGGTTGAATCTACCCGTTTTGCCAAAGTTTCGAGCATCTTCAGAACCTCGGTAGAGGAGCCGGCCCCGGAGCCATCGCTCTCGACCATTCGTGCCTCGTTTTTTCCGGTTTCAGCAATACCCTTTGCCTTTTTCGGCCCTGCTTCACCCTTTCCGTTCTGCAGCTGTGCAATTTCCATTCCTTGCTCGGCGATTGCCGCTCTTTGTTCCTGCAACATTTTGAAAATTAAACGTAAGTTAACACCGTCGTTTGGTGCGTCCGGTTCTCTCCGGCCCCGATCCCGGGACAATGTAACGGAATTGTGAGTGTTTAGAGGATTAGTGGCCGGTAGGGCAGCATTCTCTTGATCCATGGTATTTTTCCGGTTGAGTCCCTCCCTTGAATCGACGTGGTTCGGGTCAGCGGGGTTCGGTAATGCCCGTAGTCCGCTTCCTTCGTTTTCCGCCACAATCTCGGTGTTATTGACATGACCGGATTGTTCGATGTCAGCCATTTAGCCTGTTTTCGCAGGGACGGGCAGGGACGTTTTTGATTTTGATGAATACAATAGAAATCAAGGCCAAAGACCACTATTATTCTAGCCCCACGGTGGGCGCCAAACTGTTTACCCCGGAATCGGATAATCAATTAAATTTGTATGTGAGTATAGGATATGTGCTTGGATCTTGATGTATGTTAGATAGGGAAAATGTATAGGTGGGAGTCCCTTAATAAAATGGCTAATGATGGCGATTCGCTATGAATACAAACACTCATAAACAATGTGGGATAATTGATGGAATAAACACAACATAAATATAAATAAACGGCCCTGGCCGAATCAGATGTTGAAAGAGAGATTGTATGTATGAACTCTTTTATTACAAATGTTCTTGGAAAGTAAAGGAGCCAACCCCCCTTAAGGAGGAGGATATGCCCTATTTATAGTGTCACCTCAATGGGTCTCATACAATGGGAAATAATAATAACAAGGACAACTCTGCACGGATTTGGTGGGATTAGACTGACGGCGCCGTCTGACACACGCATGGTAGGTAGTTGACTGTGGCAGGACGCTACTGGCGCGTGGCCCGCGTGCAACGGCCACACGGACCAACAGCTACTCGGACAAACGGCCATGAATGCTCGGGTCATCGGGCTTGGATGCTCGGGTCACCGGGCTTGGCCACTACGACAACGTGGAAGGCAGACCTGTCGGTGCCCTTGCCCAGTACCGGACCAAGCATTACCCCGGTCAAAGGCGAATAGTATCCCTCACATTCTCATTCCTTCCCCTGGTTCCTCGTTCCACCGGTTCGCCTCATATCCGGTTTCTACCGTATACAAAATTTCTTATCGATGAAGAACAATTTTCTCTGGCTATTCCTCACTTGCGTGACCTCGGCTTTCGCAAGATGTTTGTCCAGATGACCGAAAAATGGCAAATTAAGTGGGTTAAGGACTTGAAACAAATCTGTGAAAATTAGTGATTATTAATCAGTGGATTAAGGACAATGGGTACCATATCAACTTAAAAAATTCCAAATAAAATGAAAAAATATTTGATTTCGGCTAAACGCCGACTAAAGGACAATGGGTACCATACCAGCGGATTCACATGCACGTGACGAAATCAACTGCATAAGCAGGGGTTCCGCGTAAGCAACCGACAGTCTATCTAGTCTAGTCATAACTCAATAAGGGGTCATTTCATAGATAATCGAAATTATCTCAAAATTATAATTTCGGGACTAATTTATCTCATTTATTCGGATTATTTTATACTATTTTTTAGATGGTATAAAATAATTTCAGTATAAGTGGATTAAGAAGGTATAAGCTGGGATATCCCAACACTAATTTTTGTACCATGTTTGGTACAAGCTATAAATTTATCCTGAGATAAATTTATACCTTCTACCAAACATGATATAAAAATTAGTGCTGGGATATTCCAGCTTATACCTTCTACCAAACGACCCCTTAGTGTTGTTTTGAGTGGCGTATCTAGCGTAACAAGTAGAGTTCAATTGAACTTTTAATTTTCGACGTGAAGTATAAATTTATGTATAAAAAATAATAAAAATTATAATAAATATGAACTCATAACTTTAAAAACATAATGCATTCAATACTAAAAGTCTTCAAATTGAACTTCTAAAATTTAAATCTTAAATCCTCTTGTTTTGAGTGAATGATCGGATGGAACCTTCCCTGGTAAGTAAGTGTAAAAAAGACAACAAGTGTAACTTTGTTTTAGTGACGGAACCTCCCTTATCAACTTTCTTGTATTCTCAAGAATGACCATAATAATAAATATTTTTCGTTAATATATAGCATTACCATTCATAAATTAAACAAACACATAATCCACCATAGCTGATACCTACTTCCAAGTTCCAAGTTTTGTATGATATTTGGCTCCTTCAATGTCGGAGGCTGTAGAGAGAACAAGTCACAGTTATCTCCACAGCCAAAACTACTCCAATGGGCAACTCAATATCACATATTGCATCAACATGACAAGCTATTATTCTCAAGAGCAGCACATCTTAATATCCCCTTGTTCTTATTCTTCTCAACACAGAAACGTACTAGTTGCTTTCATTTTCCCGGCTACGGTTGAGCTTTTGCAATTAATGTACCAAGACATTAATCCGTTTGAAACCCACCCTATAAAGATGTATTTAGCCATAACGAGTTTCCTAATTTACTGCTTTTCCTACGATAATCAGCTTAAATTAATTACACAGCCTAGTAGTTACTCGAATTATGCTGAAATGGTTGGGTCTATATTTGGACCACTGACATTGGCATCATACTTATCAGTTCTTTTCACCTCACTTTGCCCCCTTTTCTATGCCATGTCTACCTTATATTCTGCAACTCAGCTGCTAAATAGAACAATACTCACCGAACAACTCAACTGGCTTTATCATAAATTCATGAATAGCACGAATAGAGACGATTCAGCAAACAGAATCCATGTTTGATTATACGCAGTTGATGTAAATTCTTTCTTCGTAAAAGTGTTGCTATATGTTTTACTATCTTTTATCCTCCTCCTTACGCACATGAATATTATGTGATTTGTGATTCGTTACTTCTTTGCTCGCATACTGTTTAATATATAGAGTTAAGCAAATATTCTCTAATCATCCCATTTATAGGAAATTCTCCACCTGCTAAACCATGTTATGGCTTTCTTTAGTTCTTTGTTATTGGCTTCCACTGCCTCTGTTCTCTTCCCAGACTCTGTTGCCCCTGTTGTGCTTTTCCTCTGTTTTCTTCTTTCTGGAGGTGAAATGTTACTTTGTTTTCTCAAGAAAATAATGCAACAATTTGAAGAAGAATCATATTTTGAGAGAAGGGGGACTGGTGAACCAGTTTGGAATTATCTAAGGAGGATGAATATGGCTTTTTATCCAATGGAAGTTATGGAACAGAGGTTTAGTCTTCCTGTCTAAATTACTCTGTGTATGTAGTGTATTTTTGTACCATGATTATTTCTCATGTTATTTCGAGATTTCAATTGTTGTTGTAATATTCTGTTAAATGAATGCGGCATGCATGTTGCTGATGGATACTGTTGTACTTTTTTCTGGGTCCCAGTCATCTGGCCCATTATAGTAATAGCCTTTTCCTGAATTTCATGGAATAGAAAAAAGTTGTATTAGTACAGATCTGGGTATGTTATGTTAATTATGTTTTCCTTTTTGAGAAGGTATAAATCTTGTTTCGCCTGTTGTATATTTCCTCTGTTCTCCGCTCTCTGAAGGTGAAATGTTACTATGGCTCTTCAAGAAAATAATGCAACTCAATTTATCTTAACAACTTTCGGTACGGAGCATAAATTTATGTAAATTATTTTTTTAATTAAAATTCAATAAATAGTAGACATGAATCAATAACTTTTAAAATATAATGGTACAACTAAGAATCCTGAAAGGCTGAATCTTAAAATTTAAATCTTAGATCCGTCTCGAAGTTATAGAACTGTTTTAGAATTTTATGAGGAGGATGAACATAGTTTATTGTCCAATGGAACGGAGGTTCACTCTTCTTATGTAATTTTACAAAAATAAACAGGAGAAATATATAGTACTATTAGCCTATTTGGCCAAGCTTATTTTTCCCCCCAAAAGTACATATTTTTTTTTAAAAAAATGAGGTATTTGGCCAAGCTTTTGGGAGAAAATAAGTGTTTTTGGGGAGTAGCAGAAGCAGTTTTTCAGAAGTTAAAAAAATAGCTTTTGCCCAAGAAAAAGCACTTTCTAAAAAAATACTTTTGACAAAAACACACTTAGAAGCACTTTTTAAAAGTTTGATCAAACATTAATTGCTGCTCAAAAGTACTTTTAAAATTAATTGACCAAACTCAAACTGCTTTCAACCAAAAATACTTTTTTGAAAAATACTTTTTAAAATAAGCTGTTTTTATAAATTTGGCCGAACAGGCTATATGTCTGTAATTTGTACCATAATTATTTCTCATGTTGTTTAGAGATTTCAATTGTTGCTACTTAGTGGTAAATGGTAATATAATGAAAAGGAATCGAGTCCAAAACGGTACCCGTTTACAACAACACTAACTCTTTTGACCCTCTTGGCCCCCTTAGCAGCTCCTTGACAACATGTTAAAAACCTGCTAAATTTATTTGTTATCTATTACTATTTCTTCCGCCTTAAATGTATGTTACACAGTTTGAATTTTAAGTTAGATTTAAATTTTTAAATTTTGATTATAAATTCGGACATAAAATTTTTAAGTTTTTTGAAATAAAGTTATACATATTTAGATACTATGTAATTACAGTTACTAGTTTCAAAAAAAAAAAAAAAAAAAAATATATATATATATATATATATATATATATATATATAAAGTCCTATAACACACAATAATTGACAAATTTATTATTGGTAAGGTAAGACCTGGCCCCACTTGCTTGTACTTATCTTTGTTGATGATATTTTATTTTTATAGTAATAAAATTAAAAGCCACTACACACACTGTCTAGTGATATAAATTCATCCAAAAATAGTTGATAATTTTGAACATTTAAAAGGTTGGTATATATAAAAAAGATTGCGATCAAAGAAAAATCGTTTGACTTTCGAAATTCGAAAGGTGCTATGTCTATTGACGGAAGAAGTAATATACAAAAACACACTTACAAAATCATTGTAATTTGATTAATTCAATCGAGATGAATTTAGGATTTAAAATTTATAGATTTAATTCTATGACGATCTCAAGTTAATATATAATAATAGTACTAGTAACTATGTTCACAAATAACTATTTATAAATAATCAATAATTTTTTAATAGATATATAGGATCTGAGCAAAAAATTATTAAATTCATGTGAATCAGCATATTGTGGATCCGCCCCTTGGTGACAACCGTCTTTTTTAGGTCATTTCTATGCTTAATGCAACTCTTATCTTTAATTAGTTGATATTGATAGCCAAGAAACACAGCCAAATACCCCATACTTTTAATAACTAATTAAACATTTAACAAGTATTACGAGTCAAATGTGTAGTAATTAACACTGATCAATTGATAAAACTGCATGTAAAAAGTATATGTAACGCATTCATTATTTTTTTGGTGCAAACGTCGACCTTTTTTCTTTTACCAAGGTCATTACCGAGAGTAGCTAACAAATTATACTATATTTTTTCTTAACCCTGTTGTATAAATATGTTGAATCAATTTCCTTTTGAATCATAGTCTGAATCTATATATAGTTTGTTTATCTCTGCCATCAATTAAATTAGTGTATGGTGCTTTAGCTGTCGTTCATAAACGTATAATAGCTCTTTAGTTGTTTTTTGAAGGTTTTATTAATTATTTTGGATTCCAAGACCCACTTACCGATTAAGATGTTACCGTGTTATATAGTTATCGTCTTGTTTAATTCATAACGTGTAAGATAGTTTAACTAACCTATGTAATTATCATTTTAAGATATTTAATATTTTTCATACTAAAATCTATCTAAAATTATTTTACAAGTGACTTGATTGTCTATATAAAAGTTGGGATCACTTCTTATGGAGTACTGATTGAGAATGATTCTAATCTAGTTGACGGCTTATTAAATATAGAATGGATAAAAGATTGCAACACAACTTAAACTCTTAATTAAGGTTTGACATTTTTCAATTGGACGTGTAGTGGTTGATATCACCCACCTAATTTGAGAAAGAAAATTCCCACCTAATTTGAGAAAGAAAATTATCTTCTATGATCACTTACAATTTGGATAAAAGAAAATGATCTTTTATGATGTTTTATTTAATTTTTTTAATATTTTTTTGTAGAAAAATAAAGATCTCTAATTATTAAAAGGACATAAAACTAATAACTAATTTGTAAAAGACTACAAACCAATGTCACAATTTGAGGTCAACAACCAAATTAAATTCTCGCCAAATAAGTCCAAAAAAACACGGCCATTTACAGTTACTCCATTTCTATATTTTCCTGACCTGGAGTTCTTTTAACAAATCGGGTCCAATACACCATGCTTATGAAAATTTAAAGATGAACAAGTATTACCAGTCAAATCCCAAATTACAAGATTATCCAACTATGAAAATGAAAAAAAGACAAAAATAAATAGGACAAAGGAGATCAAATAGCACGGTAACTCTTACTTAGAGAATTAAGCATAATTAATCAAATGGGAATTATTTTATGTGGTCTGTCCGAATAACTCATGAATCTACGATAAAATCGATTTAATCGTCCTTGAGTTTGTAATTTAGCAACTGAGTTGCAGAGTATAAGATAGAAATTGAATGGATAATGGGGCAATGTGAGGGGAAAAAGAACTGATGAATAAGATGCCAATGTAAGAGGACCAAATATGGAACCAAAACATTGACCATTTTGAACGTAGTTTGAATAATTTGGGGCAAAGGCTGATCCATTGTGCAGCCCCATCACGATCGAAAAGTGTTCTGAATTACCTTCCAGTGTCCTAATCCGAGTCTTGGCACCTTCGTACATTTCTTTAATTGTCCTGATGTAGGCCACAAGCACACCTCTAGACTCCAAAATCTCCAAAGGACCTCTCGAGGGACTTTATCATATGCCTTCTACAACTCAACGAACACCATGTGTAAGTTTCTCTTTTTGTCCCTGTACTGCTCAACTAATTTCTTGATAAGATGAATAGCTTCAATAGTCGAGCGTCCTGGCATGAATTCAAATTGGTTCTCGGATATGATCTCTCCTCATCTCAGCCACCCGCTCTCAGACTTTCATAGTGTGGCTTAGCAACTTAATACCCTTATACTTATTGCAAATTTGAATATCGCCCTTGTTCTTGTACAACGGGACCATTGTACTCCACCTCCAATCCTCTGGCATCTTAGCCATCCTAAATATGACATTAAACAACCTAGTCAATCACTCCATACCTGCCTCCCCTGCGCTCTTTCAAAAGTCTACCGGGATCTTCCCGGTCACTCTTCCCTTCTGCATCTCGGATAGCCTGCTCATAATTATAAAATTATTATAAATAAATAAAAAATCTGAATAGTATACTTCTATTTTGGACTGTGATTTAGATTGTTAGACGAATAAATTTGAATTTGGTAATAAACATAGACTATGAGGAAAGAAGCGATATTGATAATGAAACTTCGCATCTTGAAGTATTTTCTTTTTTTTAGAATTGTTTATTTCATGTACACATTGTATCTAACCACCCCCCCCCCCCCCCCGTTTTTTTTTTTTTTTTTAAACACTTTACATGTATTAAAGACATTCTTTTTAGTGGTAAAAAGATGAGATGATTAGAAGATGAGAATTTCAAAAAAAGCCAATCAACCTTGATTTTTTTTTCTTTTTGGTCAAAACAGTAACTCCTATTAAACCAAAATATATGTACATACAGTTCCAAGTATATGCTAACCATTTGCTTCTCACAAAAAAAGTAAAAGTACTCTCTATTCTACTTATCTGCTAGTCATTCATGGAGAGCGTAACTCCGATCCATGTATCTACATCATTAATTAGCAGCAAATTAGGAATTTATGAACAAATCACTCAGACTAGAACCTATAGAAAATAATTTAAAGTCTAGAGTTCGCTGCCACTTGTAGATTGTCTTTGCTTCTAATGTGAACATAACAATTATCCTGCAGAGATGAGCAACCTTAAAATGTATTCTTGAATTTGATCAGGTTCCTTTCTCTCTGCAGCTTAAAGCTATAAGCATAATAAAGACATATCTGATGATGGCACCAAGGGGAGTTAAATGAACAAGTTGAGTGGATTAAAATGGGTTGAGTTAACCATTGACTAGTTATTGAATCATTCAAATTAAAGTTAATTGGGCTAAAACCTATTCGGTTATAATCCGCTTTTTAGCCCATTTTAGTTCAACCCAAGTAACTTTTAGTTAGATCATTTTCATTTCAACCCAAGTGATTTTTAGGCGGTTCATTAACTGAGTCCTTTTTACAATCTAACCCAACTCACCCATTTTATGCCCCTAGTTATGTATGTACGCCATAATCTGAAGGTATTGCAACAAAGAGTTTATATAGAATGATATTTCTAATGTGGAAACATATTTTGCTTCATTCAGCTGTGTTTACTGTACCAGCTACTATTGTTGGCAAGAGTTAAATATCAATTTTTTGTCTTCCTTGATATCTTCTTACTTTCCTCTTCTCCCTTAAATATTTTCAAACTTGTTCCGAACTATCTCTCTTCTAGTATACATCCATACAACCTTTCAAATATGAAATATAAGTATTATACATCTTCAACGCCTTGCAAATACCTTTGTTCCCAACTTGGAGATTGAACAAGGACGTAATGTTTAACGAAATTTTTTCCATGGCATTACACCTATTTTCGTTTTATTTTGGCGAGAAGCTTTAGTTCCTATTTTTAATTTATTTAACACTTTTATTTTGAGACATCCAAAAATAGGAGTACCATTTAGACTATCCTATAATTATATAGTTTTCAAAAATCAAAGTCAATTAATAAAATTAAACCTGGACATACTATTTTTGCTTTTATAAACTAACTTTTTTTTTTTTTTGGGTATAAGATTCTGGAAAATGGGAACTGCTGAATATTTCCTTGTAGATGATGTAGTTTTTAAATATATATAAGTAGAGGCGCAAATACTTGTAACCATAGATTAGCTAAGTTAACTTTGTCCTTATTTCATGAAGCCTCTTGATCTGAAATATTTCCTATTTGGGTTGTAAATGAGGCTTCTTACCTTTGCACAACTGATTAGTGTTTGAATCAATGAATATCAGTTCTGGAAAAAAATAAGTGCTATGCCAATAGGCCAATATTTGTAACTTCTTAAACACAAAAGAAAGTTACAATATCCTATCCAAATTGAACAAACCGAAATTATCGGACTAAACAAGCCGAAATCAAGAGGAAAAAAATTGAACTATATCGAATTTAATTAAGTATGATTAGTGAAAAAGTAAGGAGCCGAAAAATTAAGAAAAATAGGTACCAGCTAAGCCCGTTAACTGGTCTGGACCGGCAACCGGTTAGGAAACCGGCCAGTTTCTGGTCAAAAAATCAGAACAGGCCACCGGTTACCGGTTAACCGGTTCCAAAATTGGAAACCAGAACCGGCCGGTTCTAAACTCAAAAAAACCATTTTTTTTTGTTTTTGTATAGTATATGTATATTATAGTATTTTTTAGTATATTGTAGGTATATTTATATATGTTACATAAGTTTATAACTGAAGTTTATATATTTACTAACTAACAACATATATATATATATATATATATATATATATATATATATAAGTTATACTTGGAAAATACCTACAATATACTAAGAATATACTTATAATATAAATATACTTAAGTTATAAAATAGGAATTTATAAACTTAGAAAAAACTTAAGTTCTAAATAACTTAATTTTTTTCTAAGTTTATAAATTCCTATTTTATAACTTAAGTATATTTATATTATAAGTATATTCTTAGTATATTGTAGGTATTTTCCAAGTAGATAACTTTCTATTTTTTAATTTAAGTAGTTGTATATTATAAGTATAGTCTTAGTATATTTTAGGTATATTCTTAACTTAATATAAGTAAAAATATGAACACAAGTAAATAGAAAAAGCTCAATGAGCCATATATTTTATTCATTCATGAATAACATTTATTTGCAAGTTGTAGTTTTTTTTAACTTGCAAATAATATATGAGTTGCAAAAAAGTAGTAGAATAATAAAATCAAAAAGTGTCAATCATTTGGCTAATATCCACCATATCATATTCGGTTATTGAGATATCTTCAAAGTCTTCCATTTGGTCTATTCCACCTGCTATCAAATCTTCAATCTCTTCCTTTTCGTCTTTCACCGCTTCTAAGTTTTGGTTGCGTCACTCTAGTCTAATCTAATCGCGAATGCAAACTAGTACTTGCAAGCTAAATCGGGATAATGAGTGTCTATGGTCTCCAATTTGTTGTCTTCCTTGGCTAAATGCACTTTCCGAAGCCACGGTTAATATTTGAACCGTAAGGATATTTTGAGCCATTCTTGAAAGTACCGGATGACTCGCCTTATATTTCTTCCACCATGCTAAGACGTCCAAATCATCTAGTTGGTTGATATCCACTTTTGGCTGCATCAAATAAAGGTGGTATTCATCAAAGTTTGCGTTATGAGAAGGAGTTGGATGTGAATGTAAAACTTTTAAATTCGACAAACTCGACAAGCCCTTTTTGCTACTTTGAGAAGTAGTAGGGCGTGGAGCAACGGGTATAGCACTTTCTTCCAAAGTAGAATAATGGCTAAAAATCTTCTAAACTCAGCATCAATCGCGAGTTCGGCTTCATTTAAAGATGGTTCAACTTCCTCGTCAATTTCTAAATAGTTATAAATTTGACCAACCAATGCTCTAGTATAAGACATTTTAAAACAAGGATTTAAAAGAAAATTCATTATAAATAAAGTTGGTATGAGAAAAAAATACTTCTTAAATTTTTCTGTCATATTAAAAATAACCGCTTGATAACCGGATTTATCTTTATACTCATATAAAACTCTAGCCATTTCTGCGAAGTAGGCTAAGATTCCGGTTAGCCGCTGTCTTTATACCAACGTATTCACACACTCATGATGAATTCAATTGCAAGCAACTCACTGTCTATCTAGTCGTAAGTCAATATGACATAGTACCGTCAAATTGTTTTAGTTGGGTAAAGGATCGGGTATGGGAACCTTCCTTGTATTTTAAAGAATGTCTCATCAACGTCTAACTCGTCATAAATATAGCATGACCTTACATAAACTAAACTAACATATGTAAGCCACCGTAGCAGATACCTTAATTACTTCCAAGTGTGGTGTAAAATTTGGTTCCTTCAATGGCGGGTGCTGTAGGGTGAACAAGTCGCAGTTATTACCATGGCCAAAACTACTCCAATGGGCAGCTCAATATCAGATATTGCATCAACATGGCAAACTATTATTATATGGCAAACTATTATTCTCAAGAGCAGTACATATTCTTCGCATCGCCTCGGCCTCTTTCTCAACACAAAAACATACTAGTTGCTTTCATTTTCCCAGCAATGGTCGAGCTTTTGCAACTAATGTACCAAGGCAGTAATACATCGCCCTTTGAAACCCACACTATAAACATGTATTTGGCCGTTGCGAGTTTCCTCATTTACTGTCTTTCCTACAATGCTCAGTTAAAAGTAATTACACAGCCAAGTAATTACTCGAATTACGCTACAATGGTTGGGTCTATCCTTGGACCCCTGACGTTGGCATCTTACTCATCAGTCCTTTTCCCCTCACTGTGCTTCCTTTTCTATGTCATGTCTACCTTATACTCTGTAATTCAGTTGCTAAATACTAGGACAATACTTAACGAACAACTCAACCGGCTTTATCATAAATTCATGAATTATACAGACAGAGACGGTTCTGAAAATAGAATTTCTATTTGATTATACACCGTTGATGTAATTTCTTCCGTAGAAGTGTTGCTACTACAAGGGGAGCTAGGCCTTATATCAATCTAGGCTGTCTGATTTTGTACGGAAAAGGGCTAAGAGCCTATTTGGATGGGCTTATGCTTATAATTTGGGGTGGTCTAACTTTTTTTTTTTTTTTTTTGTTGCTTATAAGCTATTTTCAGTTTATAAGCTGCTTTAGATAAGCTAAGTCAAATGGGCCCAATTATTTTTTTGAGCTTATTTTAAGCACAAAATGACTTCAAACACTCAAAAAAACTGAAAACAGCTTATAAGCAACTTATAAGCTAATCCAAACGGGCTCTAAGTATAATTCTGCCGTTATATTATGAGCTCAAATATACTCTTTCTCCGCTAAAGTTATTCACTTTTGACATAAGATCTTACGTGACAGTGATATTTGATGAGATGAGCGCTACGTGACATTGTCATCTCATCACCCCTAACCTATTTTACTTCTCCCTTCTTCCGCCACTAAACTTTTCACCCCTCCATCATCATTACCATCATATAGTTATAACCCCTTTGCCAATTATCTGAGTATTGTGTTTTTTTTTTTTTCAAAGGGGTAATTTCACAGACACCGATGTGCGTTTTGGGAAAATGGGGAGATCAATCAAATACTGAATGTGGGTTTTCTTCAGATCTAATGGGTAATCAAAATACCCCACAATTATCCCCAGTTTAATCCAACTCGGGGTTTAAATTTCAAATCCTATGAGTAGCGTTTTTTTTTCTTCTCGAAGGGGCAATTACACAAAGTGCGTTTTTTGGGAAAATGGGGTGATAGGACAGTGTTGGAAAAGGGGTTTTTTCTAGAGCTGTAACTATATGTAAGTATGAAAATTTTAGTAATGCAATAGGGAAGGAATAAAATGAATTAGGGGTAATGAGATTGCAATGCGTATCCACCTCATCAAATGTCACTGTCACATAAGATCTTATGTACAAGATAGATAACTTTAATGGACGAAAGACATATTTGAACTAATAATATAATAGCAGGAATATATTTGACGTAGTACAGGGATATATTTGACGTAGTACAGGGATATATTTAGCTCTTTTTCAATAGTACTAGGATATATTTGACCCTTTCTCCCTTTTTTTGTAGGAAAATCTACGTGACGTAACTAACTACTAATACAATTTATATTTAGTAGTTACAGTTTAAATTAATTACATCTTATAGCTACGAGTAATATGTTAAATACAATTAATAGCTACATATATATTTAAAGTAGAATATTTTTTATTATTATTTATAATTTTTTTTTCTTGAATGCTTTTTGAGCTCAGCCGATGGACAGTCGCCGTAGCTCCGGCGAACGAGCTCTGACCACCAATTATGTCGCCACAATGATGCTGAAAATCGTCAGATTTGGCCGGAAACGCGCCATATGGGCTGTTGTTGTTGTTGTTAGCCACTGGAGCTCCGACCATCAACGACGCCGCCACAAACACGCCGGAAATTGTCAGATCTGGCCGAAAATGCCGCCATAAAGACTGTTGTTATTGTTGTTGTTGTTGTTGTTGTTATGAAATTCCCGGCAGATCTGGCCGAAAATCGTCGACAAATCTGGCCGAAACTAGTGATTGGTGTTGTTGTATTCACAAATACGGCAATTGTATTCATTTTTTTGAGCTTTTTTTGTTTATTTTTAAGATTATATTTATATTTTTTTAGGGTGTATTTGTTAATTTTTGATGTATCTATATTTTTATGTATTTAGTTTTACTCGTTGGGTGATATCCACTCTTCTTCCCCAAGTTCATATACATTCTTATTCGGGAATTTTACACTGTATGACAATTATGGCAAAATATTTACCCGTTTTAGCCCATCTTTTTTTAATTACCCGCCATAGCTATTTTTTTCCTCTTAAGTTTTTTACTAGTCTTATACATTATTATACACTTTTATACAATGTTTATACATTGTCTACAGTAGCTGTATAAAGTTATATATTATTGTATAATATTGTATACTAGTCTTGCAAATTACTATACACTTTTATACAAGGTGTATATATTATCTACAGTAAGTATATAAAGTTGTATATTATTGTATAAAGGTGAATATTTAAGTTGGGCCATGAAATGTTGAGCTGTGGGTTCGTAATTTAAAATATGGATTCGTAATTCAATATACAACAACATACCCAGTGTGATCTCACAGGTGGGGTCTGACTCTATATTCAATTCTGACCCAACAATTTCAGTTTACAGGATTAATCATATCCATTGGCGGAGCTAGGTACCCCGTTTTTGAGAAATTTGTTTTTGTTTATTAAAATTGTATGTGAACTTGTATGGCTTAATGAATTGAGGATGAGGTACATAAATTGGCACCTATGTTGGTCAATCAATCGGTTACTTCTCAATTCGGTTCACATGAATTTGGAGTTAAAAGAGTTTTGAGAAATTCATTTTGGGGTACATGATTTATGTTATTTATCTGCCTTTGATGTATGATTTTGAAAAATTGCTTGTAAACTTTTATGAACTAATGAATCACGGATTAGGAGCAGAAATAGTCACCTATGTTAATCACTGAATCGATTAGTTCTTAATTCAAAACTAGTTGGGCGGCTATTATGAATTGTCTATATTCAATTTCGACCCAACAATTTCAGTGTTTACGGGATTGATGATATAGTACTTTTGGGCTCTCGGGAAGCCAACGGTAATGCTTACACGAGAGTATTTTGGACACAATTTTTTGGCCTCCGCAGTACTTTTGATTCAAGATTGAATCTTTATCATGTTGTGGTTCTCTGAGTTGTTAATGATCATAAATATAAAGTGGGATACTAGTCTTATAAATTACTATACACTTTTATACAACGTGTATACATTATCTACAGTAGGTGTATAAAGTTATATATTATTATATAAAGGTGAATATTCAAGTTGAGCCATGAAGTGTTAAGCTATGGGTTCGTAATTTAAAATATGGGCTATGGATATGTAATTTTGACCCATAAATTGTTTATAAGTGAAAATTTTCCTTCTTATTCCGGCTACAAAAAACGCAAATCTATACATAATGCAACTCGAAAATCATAAATTTTCTTCTTCCCCAAGTTCCAAATAGTATATATCAAAAACAAAAATAGAAAAGAGTTGCTGCAAGTTCGTGATATGGTAGAAAATCAACAAGCAAAGTCGATTTATACCTAGATTGTTCGAGGAAAAGAAAAACACAAAAACAGTTTTTAACTTCACTTGTGCAGTACATGTATAACTTTGTATAAACTATCAAATATGTAATAGTACATACCAAAAAAAAAAAAAAAAAGGAGAAATCAATGATGTGTAACAGTGTTTACACACACATTATATAATATTATACAGCATTATACACTTAGAGCCCGTTTGGATTGGCTTATAAGTTGGCTTATAAGCTGTTTTCAGTTTTTTTGAGTGTTTGGCTGGCTAGCTTAAAGTCATTTTATGCTTAAAATAAGCTCAAAAAAATAATTGAACTCATTTGACTTAATTTATCTAAAGCAGCTTATAAGCTGAAAACAGCTTATAAGCCAAAAAAAATAAGTTGGACTACCCAACTTATTTTTTTCAGCTTATAAGCTGCAAACAGCTTTAAGCTGTAAGCCAATCCAAACGGGCTCTTATTATAATTTTGTATAATATTCAGGGGCGGAGCCGGCGTATGTCCATGGTACCCCTCAGCGAAAAATTATAATGTATTTTCAAAGTTAAAATTATTTTATTATGTATATATAATAGATGTTGAACCCCTGACTTCTTCGTATATTTACCTTTAAGAATTTTTGAACCCCTGGATGAAAATTCTGGCTCCACCACTGATAATATTGTATACGGAAATTGAATTTCATCTTCAACTGGTATGATTCCCAAGACCAACATTTTTGAAGGACTTTTAATTTCACTCAGATCTGAGTTAAACTTGGAGCTTCGAAGCTCCTTCAATGGAGTCCAAGCTAGCACCAAAGCTTCTTCAATGAATTATGAACTTCAAAGCTTTTTCAATGGAGGGCAGAGGGGCAAGAGGAGGAAATGGTTTCAGAAAAGAGAAGTTGGAATAAGAGCAGAAAGAAATAACGAGAAAGAAACAAGTACAAAATTTGCCGAAGAAAACAAAAGGGAAGAACTGGAAAAGATGAAAAGAACAGTGCTGGGAAAAGAAGGGAAAACGAAAGAAATATCGTAGAAAAAAGAGCTAGAATTTAGGAGTAGGTCTTCAGCGTGGGTAAATAGATGAAAAGTAAGTTTCAGTTTATACATACGCTGGGCCAATTTGGATAACTAACCTAAGATATGAGCCTAATTTGGTAGCATTATTGCTCCAATTAATATACAATGTAAAAATATACCCTATAAATGATAAAAGGAAAGAAGCTTTAAATATGGTCAATTTAGTATAAATATGATAATAAATTTATTCAGATTATACTTTTTACTTAATTTGACCTTACAAATTCTCCTTTCCTACTCATCATTAATAATAGTTCATTTATAAAAGTTATTAACATTAATAAGAATTTTCAAAAATAATACTCCACTAGAGTGTGTATATATATATAACAGATGAAGCCAACATTTAAACGTCATTAATAATGTACCCAAAATTAGGGATTGGTTTCTTTTTATTATTAACAGTTACATCCCCTTTCTCCCTCAACCATGAATGAGGGATCAACTTTAATCCTTTCTATATAGTATCTTTTTGTAAAATTTACACCAGTAGCTACCTTTTAATAGCTTCTAACTAGTTATAGTTACAAGTTAAAGATTTACAATTCATAGCTGTTTTTGGCTGTATTTCAGTTGTATCTCGAATTTTTAAAATACAGTGAAATACAGAGAAAAACAAAACACGTTAGAGTAAATTTAGGCCCTATTTTTTAACATATTTAAAAAAAAAATCCTGAGAGAAAAAATAGACTATCCATATTTCACACAAATCACTGAAGAGTAAAATCAGACCCTATTTATGGAACAGTTTTTTTAAAAAAATAAATAAATTATGGGATTCAATTTAAAACTTCCCATAAATCATGCATAACGGTTGTTCTTCCATAAAAACTTACGAATCTCTCTCAACTTTTATCACAATCAAAACCTTTTGAATATAAAAACCACTAAAGATCTAAAAACTTCCAAATACAGAAAAATATATACTGAAATATAATGAAATAAGGTTAATTGTTTAAGAAATATAAAGTTGTAGTATGTGTATATATAATGGAATACAATGAAATATATCATAAACTATTTCATAAATTAAAAGTACAAAATGCAGAAATGCATTGAAATACAGCGAAATACGAAAGCCGTGAAAATAAAGTGTACTAAAAATAGGCTCTATATTTAGAACATTCACTACATTTACACCCAAAAAAAAAAACATTGAAATACAGCGAAATAATATACTGAAATACACTGAAATTTACTGAAAATTAAATATATTATTTGTTAATACACTGAAATCTACTGAAACATTTTAACAAACACTTGGTGGGCATGAAGCTCCACAACTCTCATCAATGGTATTCTCATGGGAAAAAAGTGAATCGTCTCAGATTACTACAAAAAGGACATTATTTGAAGATAAAAACTTTCAATTAGACTAGTTAATAAAGCTTCACTACGTCGTCCTTCACCATTGTTAGAGCTCTTTTTTTCACTCCGTCGTTGACCATGGCTTCACTCCGTCGTTGACCATGGCTCTTTTTAATAAAGCTTCACTCCGCCATCGACCATGGCTGCTGGTACTACTGTAGGATTATTCTGATTTGTAAGAGAAAATGAGATCTAGGGTAGGTGATGGAACAGAGATAGAAAGAAAGGTGAGAGAGAAAATAAATTTGATAGGTGAGAGAAAATCAATTTAAAAGATTAGGAGATGGAATGGAGAGAGAAAGAGGGGCGAGGGAGAAAATAGATTTGATAGGTGAGAGAAAAATATTTGGAAAAAAAAATATTTATGGGTAAGCATGAGAGAGGTAACTTATTTTTAGGGAAATCCACTGTAGTTACAAAAACAAGTTGTAGATGGTAATTTGATAAATAATTAAGCTACCAAATATAATTTTAAAAAAAATAGCTTTACTAATAAATAAGTCTTAGAGGTAGTTATAAGCTGTAAATTTTTCATCTTTTTTTCCCATTAAATTAGGGATTGAATAATTGAATGTATCTTCTTCTTCTTCTTTTTTCTTTCTTTCGAACTAAATTAAGATTGAAGTCTAAAATATATTTATTAGGCAATAATATTAAGTATACTTGACATAAACACTATACATATACCATATATACTAAACATATACTTTTAAGTCGTCTTTTGAAGGTTTTTCCGCTTTCTCTTTGAATTTAGCCTTCAAACACTGAAACATAGATAGCGTTAATATAACATATATTAAAAATAATATACTATATACTGTATATATGCATATATGTGCATCGATATACTATATTAATATAAGTTAAGCAGAGTGCATTGATATACTATATAAGGTAAGTTAAGCGTAAAAGTGCATCCATATACTATATATTTTCTGAAATACATTAATATAAAGATACCTCTATATTGATATTTTAAGAATATAAAAAGCTGTATTTATGTAATTAAAAAGTTCATATTTTGAATAAATTATATTTGTGTAATTTTTTTAATTATCATTTTACAAAATTGTATTTGTGTGATTTTTCCTATTTGTTAAAGCCTTTCAAATGATTGTGGTTGTTAGATTGAGCTAGATTGGACTGACAAAATCTAAGCCCACATGATTCGGACTATGTTGTGTTGGCCCATCCCATAATATTTAATCCATGGGCTTACATTGGCTTCTGTTTTGGGGAAATGTGTATTTGTTGGTGCTTTGTTTAGAAAGTTTTATACGGGAAAATTACAATCAAATACCATTCGGCCATCTTATTTACACAATATATACACTATATAGATAGTGTATACTTTATTCTAAACATACCTATACACAACATATATAGCCGAAGTGTATACTTATATTATGCATATCTATACATACAACTGAAGTGTATACTTTATACTAAATATGCATATACTATACATAACATATACATCCGAAATATATAGATAGTGTATACTTCACCATGTTGGTAAACTAGTTGGCCGATACGTTAATATAAGTTTCCCATTTTATATTCGGAGACGAAAAATGAATCTTTATTAAAAAATTTAAATTGATTTTTAACTAATTACATAACATAATAGTAATAATTTTCAAAATATAGCAACGTAAGAAAATATTAACTGGCCAATCAATTGCCAATCAATTAATCTTTTTAATCCTTTTTCACATAACCTTTTTCCAATTAAGTCTTCAACTTTATCATATTCTATTTTTGGGAAAGCTTTCGTTTGCATCTGTAAACTAGTGCTGGACATAAATATTGAAAACTGAAAAATCAAATCGAATCGAATCGAAGAATTGAACGCCCACTGAAATTTAATACATTATCCAAAAAAATTAAAATTAAAATAATTCAGGTCTATTAAGTTTAAGCCCAAAAAAACCCAATTATAACAAGCTCTCTTTGCTTTTGTATCCCTAATTTTTCACTTCAGTTGAGAAAATTAAATATCCGTAAGGTGACTAGAATGTGTCTTTAGGATTAATGTATGTTTTTTATATGTTTTCTTAATTATTCTTGAAGTATATATATAACACCTAGTAATCCTATATCATAGTTATGATTTTCTGTTCTTGTATATCCTGTTGTTTGATTTTGATTCAATTTATCAATTTTATATTTTATTGCTTTTGAGAATATGAATTAGTGTAAATGAAATCGCTTTTAATATCATATTAAAAACACTAAAATGAAAAAACCGAAACTGAAATAACCAAACCAAATTAATTTGGTTCGGTGTTCGAGAAACTGAAACTGAAATAGCGAAATAGAATTACCGAAAAACCGTACCCCACTCTCACTGTAAACAGGCAACTCGCAAAAATGGGCACGCCACTGTTGAGTTGTTCATCATACAGATATGACGGCGTTACACTTGTTCCACGTGGCTCGCCGCCATCAACTCTGTATCACAATCCTACAAGATTCACTCTTTCTTATTGCAGGTTCTTTATAGCACCAACAACAACTTAATTTCTTAAAATCTCCAACTTGGGTCTCTCTTTTTTTGCGTTGACTGACCTGATATTTGGTTATTACTGCAGAAAATCTATGGTCAAAATGTCAATTAACTCACCCCCAATAAACAGCATTGTTGTGTGTATTACTCTTTATTGACTCTTGATTATTACTACTTGTCAATATTTTCTTGGATATTTTGTTTATCCGATAATTAACTTTTTTCATTCAAGCAGTTGGTGGCCGTGGCTTTGGATTTCTTGGTTACTGTTGATTCTTATCCTAAGCCTGATGATAAGATTCGTAGCACTACCTTTCAGGTTTAATTGATTTTTCTCTGCTAGATAATGATGATATCTTGATATTTAATTGAAAATTTCAAGGGATAATTTGGGAGTGTATAGGTTCAAGGAGGAGGGAATACTGGGAATGCTATGCCTTGTGCAGCTCATTTGGGTTTAACTCCAAGAATTATATCAAAGGTCTCAACTTTATGTGGCATGTTGATACCGATTTATCGTTTTTACTGTTGTGTTATAAGTGCATCTAAGTCGTTAGATGTTTTTCGTCTATGGTGAAACCATTTTTCATGTTTGGTTGACCTATTGTTGTAGTAATATATTTCTTAACGGAGAAAATGGTCCGCCTTGTTGTAGAGTGCAAGTTGTTTTCCTCTACAAGTATCTCAAATTCTTGTTTTGATTCACTTGCTTCGATCAAATCGTAGTCAAAATAATCAACAGACTACTCCCATGCCCAAATCCTTCACTTTTTACTATTAGTGTAGTGAAATAAATTATATAGAAAATACATTTTCAAGGTAAAACTTTTATCATACCAAATGAACCTATCACAGCAGACAAATGATAATTGCAACAATAAGACTCAGAGAGTGGATTAGTGCCATCACCTTGATTTCCTAGAGAGTGATTTGTGATAACGATTACCCTTCAGGTTTCCTTAGAGAAACAAAATGGTTCCTACCACATTTTGAGAAGGTGAAGTTATCCCCCTAATCTGAAAGGACTGTAACGTTTAATGTTTACATAAAATGGTATAGTATGTTGAAAAATAAATTAAAGCTTAATTTGATTCATTCTGCTGTTTTTATTGTGCATGCCGCTATTCTTAAAAAGGAGTTGTAAATCATTCGTTCTCTTCCTTGATGCTTTCCTTAGTTTTCTCTGCTACTTTCCAAATTATGTGAGTAATATTCTTTACATTTCCCAATTTTTTTAGTAGGTGGCAGGTGACTCTCAAGGGAAAAGAATACTGAATGAGCTAGAAGCTGATGGCATTGATACATCTTTTATTGTGGTGAGCCAGCCACATTTCAACCAAGAAAGCTTTTGTGCGTCTTGCACTTTTCTCTTGCAACCTACATTGTTTGCTCAACAAGATTTCCACAGGCAAGCTATTTACTTCAGCAAACTGCCCTTCAGTGTCCTTTGTTGCACATTTTGGTTGGACTTCCATGGTTCTACTTAAAATTAGCATCAGTTAGCAAGTTTTAGTTTATTTGGAAAGTTAACTGTGTTATTCTCTCTCTTCTAGTGATGTGTTTGTCAAAATATTTATAGCAACTGTTGCATAATCAGCAAGGAGTAAACTTTGTAATAATGCAAATGATGGAGTTCTTCCCTCAATCGCTACCACTTAATCATGAATGAAACTGATTTTGGTACAATATCTAATAGAACTAAATATCTACCTTCCCCAGACCCCATTTGTGGGACTACACTGGGTGTGTTGTTGTATCTAATAGAAGTAAAGGTCATCCTTTGGTTCGCGGTTTCATTGAAATATAAAGTTCCCTTCCAGTATTTCATAAGTTAAGCATGTGAAAATTAAATAAAGCCGTATTGTCTCTCAGACATGGACCGAGGCTCCTTCTATATCAGGCGGATTGATTTCCATACTTTTAAAGTTGCCAAGTGCCAAATTTGTAATTGTGACATTGGGTGAAGATGGCTGCATAATGCTAGAAAGAGCAGAAGCTGGTATCCTAGTATGCTGTATATTCTTGCCATGAAAATACTCGAGTACTTTATCTTGGCAAATGAAGTGTTCTGATTGACAAAGAATAATCCCTTTTTTTCGTATTTAGTAACTTTGCGGGGGATGTCCAGCCTGAAGAAGTTGATATTGTGACTTGTTTGAAAAAATGAAACAGAGTATAGATACTACCTCAACTGAGCCAACATGCAAAACCTGCAAAACCTCGGTACTTAGTTCACCCTCTTGTTCCATGTTGCTGTATCACTCTCAGATCAGAAAAATTTAGATTTTTATAAAAGATCTCTTGGTGCTTCCAATGAAATTTAAGTTAAAGTTGTTAAAACATTATTAGGGTGTTGATAACTTAGCCCAAAATATGTGTACTCTTCCAGGATGTAGCAAAGCTGCATGCAAAAGGGATTGGAGCTGTGTGTGGTTGGCTTCTGGTTGGAACAGCTGAAAAGATACCGTCCTCGGAACTAGTTGATACAACTGGTGCCGGAGATGCATTTGTTGGAGCAGTTCTTTATTGTACGTGAAGTTATACTACGCCCTCTTTATCGCCCGTTCTTGCTGCAACTTTTCTTACTTTAGTAGTGTGACATAGTATGGCATCTCTGCCACTCTCCGTATGCTTGTGGTAGTATGGCATCTCTGCCGCTCTCCGTATGCTTGTGGCTGCTTGGAATTAATAGTTTCTCTAAACCTTTCCTGTTTCTATTCTGTTTCCATGACGGTTGTCTAGGTTCGTTTAGTCTCCTATAAAAGACTCATCTTTTTATTCTTGGTAGGCGAAATTCAAGTGACCAGATCATGCTATTGTGCCTTGTTATTTATGTAGTTTTCCTTGATGTATTTGCAGCTCTCTGCGCCAATTTTCCACCAGAAAAGATGTTGAGTTTTGCTGCTCAAGTGGTAAGTAATCATGAAATATACTTACTTCTAATGTTGGGCTTAGTATTATAGAGGAAGGGGAGCATTGGCGAATCCGTAAAAGTTAACGCCGTGTAAGTAAGAGGTCCAAGTCGCCAAAATAGCATCATGAAGAAATGCAATAAGGCCTCATAGTGCATACAATAGACCTAATGTGGTCCACTGGTCCGAACCTTCGTTGAACCACGCGCATAGTGAGAGTTTATGCACCGGATTGTCCTTATAATATTATGGAGGAATATATCTAAGAGATATTAATTTGTGGCTTGTGGATTGGTTAAAGGCAGCTATTGGGTGCAGAGACTTAGGAGCAAGAGCTGGTCTTCCTCATCCGACAGACCCTCGCTTGTCACCCTTTTTAGCTTAGAAGACCAGAGAGATTGCCTTATTACTATGTTTGCTGGCAACAGAAGCAATAGCTATGATGAGTTGGGCTATTTCTTGTTTTCTCTTCTCTATTTTAAATTTTATTTTTATGTTTGAGCTCCCTTTCTTGGGGAGAGGTAATTAGACACGACATGACACAGTTACAGCTTACCGAGGACATGACCTTAGATAGGAGGGTTTGGAGGACCCAGATTAGGGTAGAAGGCTAGTAGATAGTCTCATTATCCTGTCTTATTAGTAGTCGCATTATCGTAGTATAATTTCTTGCACTCTGATTTATGCTATTATCTGTTATTTCCTGTGCTTTGAGTATTCTATGTTATCTGTGTCGCTTGCGTTATTTCATTTCCATATTGCTTTGAATCTCTTAGCCTTATCTGACCTCTTTTTTATGTTTTATGTTTTATTGAGCCGAGGGTCTTTCGGAAACAGCCGTCCTACCTCGGTAGGAGTAAGGTCTGTGTACACTCTAACCTCCCCAGACCCCACGTTGTGGGATTTCACTGGGTTGTTGTTGTTGTTGTTTGAGCTCCCTTTCGACACCAATTATTCAACTAATTTGGTACATATGACCTGGATGAATGGTTTGGAAAAAAAATATTGAATTTATGCAGACAACTAGGACACGAAACTTTGATCTAAAAATTGCCTTGCACCTTTATCAAGTAGATGGCTTCATTGATTGCAGCCTTAGTTCTGTGGTTTACAAAAGAAATGAAGAGGGAAAAAATACTTCACGCTCAATTACAATTAGAACAAAAGAAAATAAACTTACAAAGATCCTTTGGTATTTTCTTCCGTATTTTTTTGAAAGAGGTTATATAACAAAAATAACATCTTAATGAATTACAAAATAAATTCTCTCGACTTTTTATAGGGCGCATTGAAGTCGGTATAAGCATCATATCACAATAATTAGAATTGGATCATCCAATTTGGATGTTGCAAGTTTGTTTATGATTTTGCTGTTGTTTATGGAGATATTTACGTTGTGAGACATGGTACCCGAATTTTTTTTATGCAAGTGTAATATGAAAATTCAAATAGGTAACAATTTACTCTATTATTTCGTGACAGACTCTGTAAAAACAAAAACCAGAGGAAAAAAAAGGAATAGGGATGTAACTCTCAAATAGGCAAAGCCAGTAAGGATAATTTAAAATAAGTTATAGATACTTTTACGGATATATATTACAAAGGATAAAATTTGAAGTTTAAAGTTAAATTATTTTTAATTTTTATTTTATTTTTTTTAAAAAAAAATTAAAAATCGCACAAAGAAAATTAGATGCCCTTTGACTAGCGTATTCTACTACTAGGCTATGCAAAAGAGAAGATTTCAGTGAAACTACAGAACCGACAACATGTACCCATTTCAACAAGGTCCAAAGAAGACTATGTTTTTCATATGGACCCTTTCAAGATTTCCCTATTAAGTTTCCTATTTTCAAAGAAAGAAAGGTACCAAAACTTTCCCCAAGAGCCTCTTTTATTTGGCTTGGTTATCCTTTTGCTTTTCTTGTGATAAAATTAGGGGTATCAATGATTTTTTTTAAAAACCCGACAAAACTGATCCCACCGCATGGAACCGAATTGATTATTAGTTTTTGTTAATAAAATCATAATTTTCTACATGAATTTATAAGAGGTCAAAAACACACCTCGAGTATCACATTTTTTTGAGTTTTCTACCTGAACTATCAGGTGTGAGAGTTTCCTACCTAAACTATCACCAACTAGTTAGCATTTGAGGTGTGTTTTGCTAATTAGTTGGTGATAGTTTAAGTAAGAAACTCTCACACCTGATAGTTCAGTAGGAAACTAAAAAAAATGTGATACTTAGGTGTGTTTTTGACCCTTAACTCAATTTATAATTGTGCCGATTATTTACGTAGGTTTTTATTTTATAAAAATAAACAAAAAAATATAGAACCATACCGAATAAATTTATATTTGTAAAATATATTAAATTTAACAATAATGAAACATTAAATTTGTCGCCTTGAGCCTAGGGTGATGAAAACGGCTACAAGCCAACAGGTCTTGTGAAGACGGCTACAAGCCAAAGTCTCAACTCCGAAATCTAAGTTATGCTACTTCTAGTGAAACTAAATTAGTTCTAGCATCTTGAGTAGTAAGCTACATGGTATTCCAACTATCTTAATTGCGTAGCAAGTTACAAGGTATTAGGTATCTTTTTTCTTGGATGATTTAAATTTTTCTTATTGGATACTTAATATTAGCAGTTCTTGAGTCTCATCTTGGTTAACTTCTTTCCACTTGTATGATCTAGATTTTTATCTTAGTTTAACTTTGTTTTACACTATTGTAAAAAAATGAGATGAATCTCTATTCTTATCGTTTTTCATGTTCTCTTGATTCATCATCTTTTATACATTAAAAATATCTAGAGTTAGCCAAAGTCCTAAGGAAGTATGTATAATATTGTGTTTTAACCTCTACTTACGACTTTTACAAGACGTTTTAAAAAATATCAAAAATTAACCGAACTCGTACCGATTTCGAGGAGAAACTGATATGAAGGGATGGTTTCAAAAATTCTTATTTTACTTATACAAAATAAAATACCAAAAAATTGGTACGCTATCAAGTTTATAAAATACCAGCCGAACCGTACTATTAACACAAGAAAATCAACTCATATGAATGATACTATTTTCTTTACTATTTTACAAGCAATCAAGCGATTCATTGATGCACCAAGTAAAGGAATCCGGAACCTAAATTACCCAAAAAAGGACAAAGTGAACCAAAATACTTCAACAAAAAAAGTTGCTACCAAAGAATCTTTAACGCAGTAATTTACTGCGTTATTAGACTTAACTGTAACGGCTCAGTTAAATCCAATAGTGCACTAAATTACTGCGTTATTGTGCTTTTTTTTTTTGGTTAATTATTCTCTTTCGTTTTAAACTTTTTTCATACTTTGTTCATTGATTAATCAGAGTACGGAACCTAAATGACCCGATAAAAACCAAAATGAACCAAAATATCCCGAGAAATGTTAAAAAAATTAAAGCAATATTCAACTTATATTGAATAAAATGAAGTTTTTCTAAAAATCTTACCTGTGACTCGGCAGGCTCATGAGAAGACACTTGTGGCTCGGCATGCCCATGAGAAAACGCTTGAGTGGGTGGCTCTGATAGACCTACTGTCGGAAAATCCTAAAATACGAAAAATTACAAAATAATAAGTACCATATAAATTTAAAATAAGTACTTTAATGTTTTACATAAGTGTTTTAAATTCTAACCGAGATAAGAAACTCCGAGAAATCAAGAAACTTAGGACCCTCTACATTTCTTACTGGTCGCCCCTCACGAAATGACGCGCGAAACGCATCCCAATCCATATCATCACGTACCCCGAGGTACCTATTCTGGCTCTGCGGAGATGAAGACCCATGTATATCCGCAAATAAGCGCACTGGCGTAAACGAAGGTGTTGACGGTCGGGATGAAGTCGACGGGTCAGCTGAGCTGCGGCTGGGCTTGAACGGCTGCAACTGGACTGGAATGGGAGCGTCCTCATCGGGCTCATCTACTAGACGGTGTCCTCTATCCGCGCGTCCTCTAGCAGCACCATGTCCTCCTATATCACCACCTCCTCTGCCTGGCTGTACTCCCCATCCACCTCTACGGTGTCTTTCTCCTCACGTCGCCTGATACTGACCCTCTAGAACAGGATCATGCATACGTCAAATATCTTCTGCATGCCGGATACCGTCCTCAGATATCCGTTCAACCTCCCCGGCAAGCCAGCCTCCTCGGGGTTAGATATATGGTCTACCCCCAATATGCGCAGCCGCTGTACGGTCACCAGTTGCATTTGTTTTCAAAGTAATAATTAGTTAATTTTTCAAAGTAATAATTAATACTATTAAATCAATCCAAGTGCAATAAACTCACGAACGCCTCATATTGCCCCGCGAGTGCTGCGTATCCTATATCCCTCGGGGGACGTAAAGCGGGGTTGCCAATCAAGTGGCGTGTGATCTGTTGGTACCAGTGCATGTAATCCCTGATGGAAGTCACATGACTGACCTCTGTTAAACTCCCCAACTTGTGCTCCTAACGTCGGAGCTCGACATCCATGAAAGTTAGAAATGCATCATCGATGGCTGATCGATCGTCCTGCGCATAGTGGCGGAGATCATAACGAACATGAAGGAGAGGGGTATATTGTGTCGATGCCCAAACTATCTCAAGACGAGGTCGTGCATGTGGTCCTCAACGATGTCTAGGTGTATCAATGGACACCACGACATTCACACGACCTGAAAATCCTTGCAAAAGGCCGGGAATCCATCCAAAAAACTAGCGTATGACATCCACAAAAATAGCTTCATAAAATATAGATACATATTAGTGATCAACAAATTGAAAATAAAATAATTAAATTAATAATGTAAAATTAAATAATTTTACTGCATCGTCCGTCATGCGATCAATTGGTCCCGGAATGGAAGAATACTGTGATGAATATCCATATCCCGGTCAAACGTTGCCGTCCACCTCCTCGGGTAGGGCATCTCATCAGGGAGGTCATGCCTAAGTACAGGCCACACCCACAACTGAAAGCAATATTAAAAAATGTGATTTTTTAGTCATCGTTTCAAGAGGTATATTTAGAATAAAGGAACACACACTTAAAATATTACCTGGAGAAGAGCAGAAAATCCAGACACATTGCTGATATCGCCAATAGACGCTTGTCATAAACATCGGTAGAGGTACGCCAAAACAGCACCGCCCCAGCTGTAGTCTCCCAAGCAGTCCAGATTCTCTAAGAAGATCAAATATCGTAAACTAACATAGGTACCTGATGTGTTCGGGAACAGGATGCCCCCGAATATAATAAGCAAATAAAAACGGGCATGACGATCAACAACTACCTGATCGGTGTCATCGTGAACAGGATGCAAGTCACGCAAATACTTGCAGTGGGCACTAATCCTTACTTGACTTTGTCCTGAGATAGTGGTGGGGGCCGAAGGAACAAAATGGGTGGGCCTAGTCAACTCTGTCGTCCATGTACGACTAGGAGGAGGCTCAACCCGACTGTATAATGGGTCACCATCTACCCGCAACATGACCTTAATATCCTAAAGCGTGATCGTGGCCTCACCAGTGCCGAGATGAAAAGTGTGTGTCTCCGACCTCCACCGCTTAATCATGGTCGTCAGAAGCTCCTAATCATGCTGTACCCGACCAACGGAGACGCAACGATAGATACTGTCTTGATATAATATCTCTAAGACACGGAGAGGTGGGGGCGCTCGCGTGAAAGAGTCCACACTATATCCAGCCTACGGGGACGGAGCAACATCCCCATCGGTATAACACCACCCCATAATAGCTCGAACTAGGGCTGTTCACAGTTTTGGTTAAAACCAAAACCAAACCGAAAATTTAACCAAACCGAATAAAATAACCGACATTTGGTTTAGTTTGGTTTGGTTTGGTTTTAAATTTGAAAAACCGATAATATTTGGTTTGGTTATGGTTATAGTAAAAAATAACCGAACCAAACCGATAATTATATACATAAAATTTATAATTATTTATATGTATAATATTAGATTTTCATAAATAATTAAAGATATTTTATACCTTTTAATTATTAATTTAATTTTGGTCTACTTATTTTTAAGGCCCATGTTTTAAAAGAATATGTTCAACAATCCAAGCCCAACTCTAATAAGTCGTAAGCATTAGGGTTGTTTGTATTTTGAAACCTCTGTTTGACTTGTTCTTTTGAATCTAAACTGCGTTGCAAGTTTGGTCCACTTGATTTGTCAACAGTGTGTCTTTCCCTCAATATGCAGCAAAGTTCACCCTTATGGGCCATGAGGAAAAAAGAGTTTCATAAGAAATTTGAAGAATGTAGAGAGAGAATATTTGAATTGTCACGGCTAGTCATAAACCGAAAAACCGAATCAATCCGACAATAACCAAACCGGTGGTTATTATTTTACTTGGTTTGGTTATGGTTTTAGACATTTAAAAACCGACTAAATTGGTTTGATTATGGTTTTAACCAATAACCGACCCAAACCGAACCATGAACACCCCTAGCTCGAACCTATGATAATTTTGTAGAGCAAATATTACTCTATCGTCGGGCCTCGGGCGAACGTTCAGATCCATGGAGGTATCATATCTATACAGACTAAATTATTCATTATTCTTGAAATTAACGGGAAATTATGTTAGCTAACTTATTTTTTATTAGAAAATTATATTAACTAACTAATCATTTATAGGGAAATTATATTAATTATGTTCAATCCAAACTAAGGATTTTGTAACATCCCATAAATTCGAGTTAAGTGTGAATGTGAAATAGCTGGGGATTAGATGTCATCTTAGCTATATAGATCCCTTCGAGATGGGTACAGGTGTTAAATGATCTTTTCGGGGTCAAACGAGATAATGAAGTTCGTTAGAAATCCTGAAATTCTTCCAAGTCTGAGACAATTTTTTGTTATGTCCAAATTTCGGGTACTTGTGTTGGGAATTTGGGAAAACGCAAGACATGAAAGTTGCAGGTCTCTGAAATACCTTTCCAGCCATATAAAGTGGCTCAATCCGAGCTATGTACAAGGAGTTATGATCATTTTACTGAGCGAATATCGATTATCGAAAACGTGTATTAAGTATGCGTCGCGGTCCCATTGCGTAAGAAACAGCTGCAGTTGGGAATGTGATTATGTGTTCGAGCCTCGTTGCGTGGCGAACGCGGATCCCAGTCCTCAAGTTGCACTCGCTATATGAGCTCACCGCGGATTGGGGTATTTTTGTGGTTCCGAATTTTCTTTAAGTCCTACCTCGTTGTGTTATTTCCCACTTCATTCCAAACCAATATTTCTGAAGAAAAGAACCCTAAAAAAGTCTCTCTAACCCTAAGGTGAGTTCCTACTCAATCTTGATCATCCCCTCTTTATAGTAAATTGTCTCTCTAAAACCCTAAGTTCTTGAAAACTCAAAACGAAGAAGATAGGGGCGTGTGGATTTCGTCTAAGAGGTAAAGTTTTTGAACTTTTCTGAGTATTACTAAAGCTTGGGTTAGAGTAGAATGTCACGACCCAAACTGATGAGTCATGACGAGTGCCTAACCTCTATCCACCAGACACCCTTATACTCGTACCTGGATCTCACTGAACAACAGGATGGTCCATAAATGACTTATAATTGAACTATACTGACTCTGTAAGAACAACACCATGAACTCTGCATCAAGAACTCACAACCGACTATATATATACATACTGAAAATAACAGTGCAAGCCGACTAGGTCGCTACATATGTTGTACAACAAAATAAGAGTCGACAAAGCTACGTATCATTCCAACTATATACAACTGTCTACCGACCTCTAATGGAATATAAAGCTGTAGAAAGGACGGGATAGGGCCCCGTCATACCCATATACACATATAAAAAATAGCATTCCAAAAATAGACTGCAGCTCCGAATCAAGTGGAGAGCACTGACTACTGTTGGGTGAAAGTCCTACTGAGCTGGACCGTCTGTCTGTCTACCTGAACCTGCGGGCATGAAAGCAGCCCCCATCCCCCCCCCCCCCCCCCCAACCAAGCAAAGGGGAGTCAGTACGAATAATGTACCGAGAATGTAAGACATAAGAGCAACATATACATAAGAATCATGAAAGAAAGCTAAAACACGAAGCTGGTCCAACTATTTGAATGCATCTGTATAACTGAACATCACATCTGAAAGTGTCTGTATAGCTCTGTATAACTGAAAGTATTTATGAGGGCGTATGATATGCATGCTTTCTTATATATAAAATTGTTAGCGCTGTGGAACGTACAACCCGATTCATAATGTTAGTGTTGTGGAACGTACAACCCGATCCATATATCATATCATCCTACGTCCGGGCTAATCTCATATCGTATTGGGGGAATGAAAAATGAAGAGAAAAACGTGATTTGGCTATATATATATATTAAGTGGAATAAAGCTTCACCGCCTCAGGTTTGATGAGTAGGGACGACGACCGTAGACTTGCGCCGTCGTTATGCCTCCTAATAATTAGGAGCCTCGGCATGTTGACGGCGTGAAAGGACACCATATCAACATGTCGAGGGGCCGTTCCTTTGTACCGTCAAAGTGGACTGGTTCCTGGTTCCCTTAGTTGCTCCGATTCGCGTTGATTTGATTCGTTTAACTTCTAATCCTATCGTGTTGTAAGGAACATATACTTGTACTTCGGTATACGTGATGTAGGGCACTTGATATCTCGAAAAATTGGGTACAAATCTTCGTACTAAGGGTATACTTAACTAGAAAGCCATAGACTTTCTTACGACAAAAACGAGAGGCATAACATAGAAAGTTCTACAAGGTTAGAATCCGTTAGTGATTCATGAAATGGTTCAATAACCTGTTTATAGGCTTAGAAAAGCCCTAGTTTTTGAGTAAAGGTAGAAATCACTAGAATTCGTTAAAGTTCTAAACTTTGTCATTTAAACACCATTGTAGTGTGATTGTTGATCTTGGAAGAATCCGGTTGCTAGCTTATAACGGGATTAGAGGTATGTCTTTGTTTGAACATACTCTTTCGATCGGTTTTTATGAACGCTTTGGTTGTGATTTGTGTGCGTGAGGGACAAACCCACATTAAAACTTGTTTGTACTATATTATATATATGTATTCATGATTGTTTTCTTCGCTGAAGGATGATTGAAAACATGAGATATAAAGCTTTGGTATTTGAACTCGAATTGACCCATAAGGGATGTTTAAACTTGATAATTGGAAAGCTTGACTATCTCGTGTGAATGCTTTATAATGGATTGTGTTGTACTTGAAACATGTTTAATGAAGTGAACTCGGTTTCTAAAAATTGAAGTGGCTTGATATACCCCTATAATGGGATGATGAACATAATCCTTAATGAATAATGTGACTATCATGATATGACTTGTGACTCAGCTTCCTTGCCATGATTTCATATTCGGCTTCTGTGCTATGATTATGGTTTGACTGCTTTGCTATGATTCTCTGTTGTTTGTGTTTGGCCTAGCTACTCGGGAGGAAGGGTAATCACTATGGATCCTAGTAGGGTTAGCCTAGCCATTCGGGAGGAAGAGTGATCATCGAGGGTTACACACTCCGATGTGATATTTGCCTAACTATTCGGGAGGAAGGATAGTCATCGTGGGCCAAATTGCCTCGGTGTGGTTACTGTTTTGAGAACCTTGAATGGTCATCCCATTGTCATTGTTGATTTGGACCTGTATTGGCATTGTGGTATGAGTTTGTTTGCCTATGAGTTCCTTGTTGATAATATTAAACTCGTTTGCCTGTGAGTGGCTGGTTGATAAATATTGAATTCGAAATGGAAAGACTGGAATAGTACTCAATGACATAATAAACTGGAACTAGTTTAAATACGGATTTATGGTTTCTGGATTGATAGTTGTGAAATTGTTGGTTCATCTTACCTCTAGATTTTTCAACTGTTTTTCACTTAAACGGTATTACTGATCTTAATTATTTTATTTTGCTATATTATTTATTGTCCCTGAGACACTCATTGAGTAACTAGTACTCAGACATACCATTGTTGTTTTTGATGGAATGTTAGGTAACATTGAAGAGCAGGTTCGTGTGGCGCGCCGAGAACTTGCTACTTCTCGAGATCTTTCTGTGAGCCCACATGTCTGTTCGTGGGGCACCTCTCTATGTTATTTCATTTACTTAGATTTTTTGGCAGCATCCCAAAACTTTAGATACTCTTTATTTCGTAGAAGCTCCTTAGATGGTTGTTGAACTATGGGTAGTGTTATAGATGTTTTTCCATCATTGTTGGGGCATGTTGTCATGTTATATTTAAGCATGGATTTAGATTTCCGCTGTTTTGTTTTAATGAGCATGACTTTATCTTGGATATTTGCAAAAAGGTGTGCCTTTTACTTATTAATTAATTGTTGATTAGAAAGTATCAAACGTTTTCCATATATAATAAGGTTCTTCCAATGTTGTTCATGACATCGGATGACAGTCATATCTAGGGTGGGTTTTGGGGCGTGATAGATTTAATTTAATTGTTCGTTATTCAGGATTTGGTTGTTAACTAATTATTCTCCTAACAATAATTAATGTAATAACGAACTAATTCATTTAACGGGAAATTATATTCGCTAACTAATTAATGATTAATTAAATAGTTTACACATAAAATTAGATAACTAATTGGCACATTAACAATTAACATAGGATAAATTATTTCACAAATAAATAAATTAACAAATAATTGGAGATTACTATATTTTTCCAATTAGACAATCAATTAAAAAAATTAAAAATTAAGAATAATTAACAAACAAAAAAAATTAACAAAACACTGGCAGTCCGCCAGTGATTTTTAAGTAAAAAAATACGAAAAACTGATTTTTTTCGAAATTAGTGACTATGAAACATTGATCATGCTTAGTATTTAACAAAATAATTAAAAAGTTCATAGTAAAGTTCCTTGATTAAAGCTTGTTGTAGGGTTGTTTGAATCGAGTGATACGTCGTTTTTTTTTCTTCAGAATTCAACCTTCGAATCTTGTTCCTTGACTTGATTATACCGAAAATCTTTACTTTTGGGATGAAATTTGAAGCGGAATATCCGTTTTTAGAAAGTGAGTCCATGGTTTTAGCCTTTAATGGCATTTTTTAACTCAAAAAATGGGGGTGGGGAAGAAAGAGCCTGATGGTCGGCTATTTAAATTCTATAACGCAGCAAATTACTGCGTTATAGGAGTTAAACACGACTTTAATGGCATTTTTGAACTTAAAAAAAAATAGATGTGGGAGACCAGTGGTGGGGAAATAATATAGTCGACATCATTAGTAGCTTTCAAGTGCCAGCACACATAATAATAATAATAATAATAATAATAATAATAATAACAATAATTATAATAATAATAATAATAATAATAATAATAATGTAAAAAATGAATATTTACCACTGCCCATCAAATTGTTGACTTAAACTATCCAGAGGCATTTGGCTCGTCAAAATGCCTTCATAAGTACTCATGTCAGGATAATTGTGTTCATAAGTAGGTTCGCTTGAGTGACTTCAGCCTGAATTCTAGACGGGGCTTCTCGATGAGGTCTATTTCGGGCTTCCCGAGGAGCCCTAGCCATGAATTCAAGTCGATTAATAGGGACCTTCTCTATGTACATTTTAAGGACGTTTATGCATTCCTAATAATCGTAATGCGCCTTCAACTAATTCGTCAAAGAACCATCGTCTTGAATGTACCACTGTTTATAACTAGTTACACCTTGCGGCGTAAATGACATTAGATATTTTTCAATTATATTTAAATCAAAATCACTCCTACTAACTTGTAGTCGATAATACAAGGCTTGAAGTAGTTTTGAGAATTTTAAGTCAAGTGGAAACTTAACATGGTATTTTGGGGGAGAATCATAGCGCAAATTATTTTCCTCGAATATAATTTGTCCGTCCCAGAATAAAGAAACTCTAATTTTTTGAACATCTTCCATTTTTTGACTAATTTAGGAGGAATACAAAATGCAAAAACTGGATGAAACTTAGAATTTGTGTTAAAAATTGGATGAAACATGGAATTTTTTCTCTCATTCGAAATCTGTGTTAATAAGATTTGAAGTTTGAATATTGAACCAACGCATGCATGCAATAAGTGTGTCTTGTAGTGTTACGTCAAATCAAATTAAGTACGGAGTGTTGCATAACGCATGAATTAACCGCGCTATGTCAATTCCTGACAGTATAGCGCAGTAAAATACTGCGTTTTGTCAGGAAAACGCAGTAAATTGCTGATATATATATATATATATATATATATATATATATATATATATAACGCAGTAAATTACTGCATTATTCTGTCATAACGCAGTATTTTACTGCGCTACACCGCTGCAATATGTTGTCACCTCAAATGTCATACAGAAAAACGTCATAATTCGAATCAAACTTTAAGTGTTATATAACGTAATTTGACGAATAGTTACCAACTGATACGCTCAAATTACACCTATTAATGGTATAGCGCGGACGTTGTCAAATATAGTAACCCAACGGGGTTGGGGTCGAATCCCACAGGGAATATGGTGTGAAAAGGTTACTAAAGTCGTAGATGCTAAGTTCTAGGTCTAATCTCTTAATCCGATAATTTGTGTAAAAGTTGGTTTTTCTATGACTAGTTGCTAAATTATTGCTTTGGTGACTATTTATGGTAAAAGAAACTAAGGTTGTGTCCCCGTTAGATAGAGTGTATGATCATGGGTATTGATCTTGATATACTTGTAATGGATCATTATATGAATGCACTTAATCTCTATGTGAATCTCTACTATTTCCCAATAAATAAAGATTATATCTTTATATGATTTTCCCAAATATAAGAAAGTGATTATGAAGAACGATTAATCATGCCAAGTAAAATCCTCTTATTCCTAAGTGAATTTATTAAACAAAGTTTAAAGCTTTGAGTTCTTGTTAATTATTCCTACCAACCCTAATTATTTTTCCAAATAAATTTAGGGTTTATGACTTTAATCAATGTTTGCAACCATTAATTATGAATGAAGAATGAAGAATAACTAAACCCTAATAATCCATTATTTGTATATCAATCACAAACCCAATCACAAAACAACCATCATTGGGTTCACAACCCTAGTAAGGGAATTTAGTTACTTATGACAAAGACCAAGAAATAAGAAATTGAAGAATTCATAATTGCTTACATTGGAATAAAAAAGGAATTCGTAATACTTGAATTGATGTTTGAATCTTCAAAAACTAGAGAGAATTAATATTCTAAGTCAAGAGACAACAAAAATAATGAATGATCTCTATTAAAAACCCTACAAAGGCTATTTATAGGTTTTGGAATTACAGAAGTTTCAGATTTGCACTTTAGTCCCGTCATGGCGAAATACGGTCCGTAAATCATTTTACGGACCGTAAATTTGGTTTACGCCCAAGTTGGCTGCTCAGTCGTGTGCAACTTCCCCTTTTGAAATACGGACCGTAAAGTAGTTTACGGTCTGTAAACTGCATGGTCATAATTCAACATCTAATACTTCGACTTCCTGCCAGATGCTCAACTGGTTAAATACGTGATGGAATACGAACCGTAAACTGAAATACGGTCCGTAAACCTAGCTCGTAAACCACCATCTTCTCATCTTGACTTTCTGGTTCTGTTATCCTTAAACACGACCATGGAATACGGCCCGTATTGTAGAATACGGACCGTAAACATCACTTTACGTCCTGGTTCTGCACTTCAACTGTGATTGTGCCGAATCTATTCCTTTACCTGAAAAACACTAAACCCATGTAAAATCACATAGGCTTGCTTAAAAACAAGTAAAACTTAGAGTCAAAAAGCATCGATTGTGGCGTAAAACCACGCCACATCAACACCCCAACTTAAAGTATTTGCTTGTCCTCAAGCAGGTCATACCACACAACGACTCAATCTAACACTTAGATATCATAAATAACAATGTCTACATCGGTTTTGACTTGGAACTTTTGGCATGAATGTTTCCTTTCAATTGACCACCCCAACTGTAATTTGTAAAGCAATATACACACTTGAAGAACGTTATGACTAACCATGAAACTTCTATACATGACATCACATTATCGAACATGCTTTTGTGCACACAAACATTACTTTCAGCAGTCACTTTATTTTGTTCAATTCTCATCCTTATGCCCTCACATAGACCAAAGAATGTCCCAACACTCATATATACAACGAGAATGGGACGAAGATGAAAGAGAAGAGAAAACACTCACACTCACACTCACAAAGAAATTCATATCTACACATGCAAATACCATAGGCTTGCCCTTATTTTCTATGTTTTCATCCTAGGTTCGTTCGGTTGTGATCACATTAGGACTTGTTTCGGCTTGTAATGTAGGCTTCGGGACGGGTAGGATACTTTTTGGGTATTAGTGACTCACCCTCCTTGACACTACAACATCTATTTACCTTGATTCGCCTCTTTTCTTTCCAACCCCTTTATTTTCTTTCACGTTTTTCGACCTCGATGTGGTTTTATTCCTATCCAACTAGCAATTCTTTTTGTGTTTAAATTTTCTGATGATGATTTTTTTTTCATTTTTTTTTCATTTATTTAGTGTCAACTACCACATCGACTCTCTATTAGCAAATTCCACCACCCCCAACCTTTGTTCTCAACATCCACTTCACATTTGATTTACCCCCAACTTAGGCGGTTGGCCTCGTCTATCTAGTAGCATCAAGGAGGGAATGGGTGCGAAGATGGGTAAATTTCACAACGGGTGAGGTTTCATTCGGCTAACCAAGAAAAAGGTCAAAAAGGCTAAAAAAGGGACACTAGTGATATTTTCAGCTTTTGGAGAGGCTTATTTAAGCACAGTGACTTAACACAAAGAAAGCCTAAGATCATTTCACAACCAAACTAACTTTTGTATTTCAAACAAGACCAACCAGGCAAGTTCTAGATTATACATGCGTAAACAGAATTAAACTAACGACTCACACTCACATCGGCATAAGGATAATCATTTTTACACTTGTGACCTCCTAAGTAATCATTCCTCACACACAACACCCCAATAATCACAATGTCATATCAAGAATCAATCATGTCAGACAATAACTGTTCTAAGTATGCATTTTTCAAAAATTCTGAGGGGTCCAAATTTTCAACAAACTACAACACATGCCATCACTTACAAAGTAACACCAAATAAGTCAAAATTATTCTATTCAACCTAAGAAACATCCTAAACATGTCAGTTTCAACAAAATAAAACCCCCCTCAGGAAAAGAACTCTGGCAAAGAAAAGCCGAGGGGGTTCCTAAACACCTATTTACACTATTCTACTATCAATTAGTCCCACCCCCAACTCAAGAATCAAGCACTGTCTCAGTGTTTCAGTTATAAGAACGAGGGAAAGGAAATGGTACTTTGGTGCTGGGAGCACCTCATGACTGGCCTGCCTCATCTGGCGGTTGACTGGAGGACTCTCCTGGTTGGCACTGCGGCTCAACTAGTGACTGAAATATCGCCTGCTGCAGGTCCTCCTTTTCACTCCTCTTTAATCTCCTAGTCAACTCCTCCGGGTCCTCGGATGAGGCAAGAACCCTTTTTCCAGTATTGCGAACAGAGGGTTCGGCCTCCGTCTTCTCCTCAGAATCCAGCAAGTCCAGCACCTTGAATGTGGTAGGAAAAATGGGCTGTGGTGCTGGTGCTGGTGTGGCTATCATCCTGTGCCCCTTGAGTGTTTCAAGCTCCTTTCTCAGCTTCTCCAACTCACTCCTCAAGGAGCTAGACTCCCCTCCGGGTGCGGTCTGATCTCGAGTCAACAATCTCGATTCAAAGCTGTCGAGCCTAGCCTGATACACCTCGTGCTTTCTCTGAAACTCAGCACGGATCTCTGTGGTTGCCTCAGCAACCAGCTGCTGCACTATTTTCTTCACCGTCGGCCTGAATTGTAGCAATATTTTGTCTACTTGCCTTTCGGTCCGCACCGTTTTAATTGCAATCTGGCTGTAGTTAGCAGGACTGAAGTGCAGCAATCCCAGCTCTGGATCAGCAGGCTCGGCTGTCGCAGCAGCAGTGGTGGACCCCGAAGTATGATCCTGTGTGGCCGGAGGTGGTGGTGGAGGTGTTGCCTCAGAACTACCAAGTGTGGCAGCGGCTTCCTGAGCATGGACAGTCCTAGAAACACCTGTCGTGGTAACCTCAGGCCCAGTAGTAGCAGCACCCAACTCGGACCCTACTGGATCAATCCCTTAAGCACGGCTCGGACTCAACTCTAACTGAGTGTCGTCATCATCACCGGACTGATCTGCCTCCCCGTCCTTTTTGCTTACCAGCTTGTTTTTCCTCCAATCCCCCACATGTGCGGCTGTAATTGTACCGTCCCACTCTGGAAGCGAAATTATTCTTGCCCGTCGACACAATGCCGTGATAAGGCACGGAAAGACCATGTTCTGGTTTGGCTTGTATGCCCGGACATGCAGCTCCTCAGCTATCAATTCCCCAATATCCATCGGGTATCTCGACATGAAGGAGGCAATAGTAACTGCCTGATTGGTGGAAAGGGTATTATCTGCCTGTGTTGGAGTTATCCGATACCGCAGCAAAGTCCACCAAAATTTGGCCTCCGTGGACAAACAGCTTTTAGTGATCTTGACCTTCCCATCGTTAGTATATTTCTGCTCATGTGGCTCAGATGTGATAAGTGATGCAGTCCATTCCTTGACAGATTTGTTGTCCTTCCTGTCTCGTTTGTCTAAGAACAGGCTCAGATCAGTGGGAGCCACAAAGTCATCACCAAACAGGACCCTGTTGATGGCTTTGGCGGAGATATCAACCAGGGAATTTTGGACCGTCACATTTTCCAGCATTAGGATTTGATGCCAGGCAAGACTTGGCTTTTTCATCGACCTCAAGACGGCCCCATAGGATGCATAGAACTCCCGCACAATATGCGGAGCATATTCTCCCGGCTCATGAGTGAATGCATCTAATTTGTATCCTTTGATGGTCTCATCCAGCTGCGGGTGAGCTGAAATACCATCGAAAATCAGCCGCCGTTCTTCAAATATTTTCCTCGACGGCTGCCCACCAGTCTCAGACCCGGCCATCCCTTGGTCATACAACTCCTTTGACCCCTTTACCAAGTACCGCAGTTTTTCTTCATCCAATTGTTTGGTCCTGACGACCAGCTTACGCCCCTTAGGCGGCGTATCATCAACCGAATCACTGCCCTCACTAGGACCTGCTGAGTTACTCTCTGGTGGAGTCTGGGTGGCAGCCCCCCTGCTTGATGCTTCCGCGTCAGAATCCCCCTCTTCAGACTGGGAGGCTTCCGACGCAGACTTTGATGGAGTCATGGGTGAGGGCAGGGTTGATGTGGTTGCCATTTTGTCTTGGGTGGGGGCCCCCCGGACTTTTGGTGGTGGTATAACCTCGGTGTACTCGGATCCTGATTGTTCCCCTTCCGAAGTGGAAGGTTCATCTATCAACCTTGAATCCGAGCGCACTCTCTTTTCCTTGCTCGTGCTGTGGTCCCCCGCTCTCGTTGCTATTCCTGCAAAAGACACCACATATCAGTTATCATGGAACAATCAACCAAAGATAAGAATATATGACTGTGCACAGAATACATGTTCTGTCTGTGGTCGTAAACACAAAAGACGGATCGTAAACTGGTTTACGGTCCGTAAACTGCGATCGTAAATTGAGCAATCATCTTCAGAACATTCTGTCCCTTGTTGAAATCTTAAATACGGACCGTAAACTGGTTTACGGTCCGTAAAGTTAGATCGTAAACTGGGATTCCTTTAGGATGTCATTCTGTCACTTAACATGCTTAAATACGGACCGTAAAGTGCAATACGGTCCGTATTGTGCAGTCGTAATTCGCACCACAGACAGACACATATTTTGATTTCACAATTTCATATCATATCTCGGTTTCACATTGTGTTGGGGTTTAGGCTACTCAGACTTCACCTATTTTTCTATCAATATTCATAATTCCCGCGAGTGTCAAGCCATTGGTGGGCAGACCAAAAACTTCAAATTTTGAAGTATGGAATGCCCTCAAACCCATTTGGGTGTTATTAACAATTACCCATGAGAATTAAAAGAGATTGAACACCTCTATCCCCTCACTAGATCATTAACCAAGGTAATTATGCATTTAATCTCACAAACCCAGTCTAACAATCACTTACCACCAAGTTCAAGTTCACAGAAAAAAAAATGGGGAACATCAATCATACCTTTCAATGATGAATCAGACCACTAGAGAACAGATTTTTAGAGCACCACTGCAATCACCAAAGAATTTAAACCTAGGGCAGAAGGGAATACGAATTTGTTGGTGGGCTGGGTTTTGTTTGTGGGTGGAGTTTGAGAAATTTTGGTGGTTAGGAAGATGGAAGATGATGGGTGAAGGTGGGGAACGTGGTTATATGAAAGGAGAGGGAGAATTAATTGTAGGAAGATGGAGGGAGTGAAAGAAGACGTGAAGATAGAGGGAAGGGAAATCGTGGGGTGTGATTCATCTGCCCTTGATTTAAATCGCGGTGTATTTAAACCGCTGCTTTGTTTCATTTTTTTTTATCTGTCTCTAAATACGGTCCGTAAAATAGTTTACGACCTGTATTTAGAGTGGTTATGATGGCAGAACACTGCAATTCTTCATGTTAGTTTACGATCAGGTTTACGAGCCGTATTGTGAAATACGGTCCGTCCTCCATGATCGTAAACTAGCATCTTCATTACAGTGCTCACTGTTTAGTCACATTGTTAAATATGCCCTGGTTTACGGGCCGTATTGTGCAATACGGTCCGTAAAATTCAGGCGTATTTTGCAATGTTGAGAAACAGTGTCTTACAACTGAACTTACCTGCTTTTCAGCAGACTTTTTTCTGTGATATATTCCTGTACCAAAACAACCACTACCCTATATGTACGATAAAACAACAAAGAGAAATAAACATTACACTTGGGTTGCCTCCCAAGAAGAACTAGATTTAACGTCGCTCCACGACGGTGGTGACCAATCACTCCTTTTCTTGGTACACCAGATCATTGTTTGTTCCGAGGTGTTTCAACCTGTAGCGATCAACAATCCTATCCTCCGAAACCATTCCGTGGTAGTGCTTCAATATCTGCCCATTCACCTTAAATGTCCGAGTACCATCTCCGGACTTCAATTCAACCGCGCCATGGGGTGAGGCACCTACCACCTCAAACGGACCAGACCACCTGGATTTAAGATTACCCGGTAGCAACTTCAGCCGAGAGTTAAACAGTAATACAGAGTCGCCCTTGTAGAACTCTCGCTTCAGAATCTTCTTGTCATGGTATTGCTTCATCCTTTCTTTATAGAGGGTTGCACTCTCATACGCCTGGTACCGAAATTCATCCATCTCATTTAATTGGAACAACCGCAGCTTGGTTGCTTCCTCCCAATCCATGTTCCGCTTCTTCAGCGCCCACATCGCTTTGTGTTCAAGTTCAACCGGCAAGTGACAAGCTTTCCTGAATACAAGCTTGAAGGGTGAAGTCCCAATTGGAGTCTTGAAGGCAGTCCGGTATGCCCATAGAGCATCATCGAGCTTGCGGGCCCGATCAGTTCTATTGGTATTCACTGTCTTTGCTAGAATACTTTTGATCTCCCTATTGGACACTTCAACCTGTCCACTTGTCTGAGGGTGATAAAGCGTTGCCACCCTATGCTTTACACCATATTTCCCCATCAGTCCCGCGAACGCTTTATTGCAAAAGTGGGATCCACCATCGCTGATTATCGCCCTCGGAGTACCAAAACGAGTAAATATGTTCTTTTTAAGGAACCCCATAACACTCTTGGCCTCATTATTGGGTAAAGCCACCGCTTCTATCCATTTTGACACATAATCCACAGCTACCAAGATGTATTTCATTCCACCATAACTCACAAAAGGTCCCATAAAGTCAATCCCCCAGACATCAAACACTTCCACCTCCATAACAAAATTCATAGGCATCTCTTGCCTTCTGCCGATATTCCCTTGCCTTTGACATTGATCACAGGACCGCACCAAAAGATTAGCATCATGAAAAATAGTCGGCCAGTAATACCCGCACTCAAGTACCTTGGCTGCAATCCGGTTTCCACTATGATGACCCCCAACAGGAGAGTCATGGCATGCCTTTAGAATTGCCATCACTTCACTTTCCGGAACACAACGCCGAATGATGTTATCAGCGCATGTTCGGAATAAATAAGGCTCGTCCCAATAGTACTGCCGAGCATTCCGCAAGAATTTCTTCTTTTGATAAGTTTTGATATCATCGGGAACTATACCTGTCACCAAATAATTGGAAATATCGTCATACCAAGGTGCTACCTCCATCGACACTGCCAACACCCTTTCATCTGGAAAAGCATCATCGATATCAAGTTCATCAGAAGGTCTCCCAGCTTCTTCAAGCCGAGAGAGATGGTCAGCCACCTGGTTTTCAGTACCCTTTCGGTCTTTTACCTCGAAATCGAACTCTTGCAGCAATAGCACCCATCTGATCAGTCGTGGCTTTGCTTCCTTCATTGCCATGAGGTATCTCAAGGCTGCATGATCATTATAAACCACAACTTTGGACCCCAACAAGTAGGCCCGAAATTTTTCGAAGGCAAGCACAATGGCAAGCAGCTCTTGCTCCGTCACTGTGTAATTCATCCGTGCAGCATTCAGCGTTCTGCTAGCATAATAGATCGGGTGCATAATTTTATCGTGCCTCTGCCCAAGCACTGCACCTATTGCAAAACCACTAGCATCACACATCAGTTCAAATGGTAGGGACCAGTCAGGAGCAACAATAATAGGAGCAGTAGTGAGACGCTCTTTTAATTCCTCAAACGCCTTCTGGCACTTTTCATCAAACACAAATTTAGCCTCTTTTTCAAGAAGCTTGCATAGGGGATTTGCAACTTTAGAGAAATCTTTGATGAAGCGCCTGTAGAACCCAACATGTCCCAAGAAACTCCGGACACCTTTGACTGAGAGAGGTGGAGGAAGCTTTGAAATCACATCAATTTTTGCTTGATCGACCTCGATCCCCTTTTCAGAGATTTTGTGACCGAGGACGATTCCTTCTTTCACCATAAAATAGCATTTCTCCCAATTCAGCACCAGATTGGTCTCCTCACACCTTTTCATCACTTGACCCAGATGGCCAAGACAATCTTCAAATGAGTCACCCACCACGGAAAAATCATCCATGAACACCTCCAAGAAATCCTCCACCATGTCGGAGAAAATTGACAGCATGCACCTCTGAAAGGTGGCTGGTGCATTACACAACCCAAAAGGCATCCGGCTAAATGCAAATGTCCCATAAGGACAAGTGAAAGTGGTCTTCTCATGATCTTCCAGAGCAATGTTGATCTGGTTGTAGCCCGAATAGCCATCGAGGAAACAATAGTAAGAACGCCCTGCTAACCTGTCAAGCATCTGATCAATGAAGGGCATAGGAAAGTGGTCCTTGCAAGTGGTTGTATTGAGCTTGCGGTAATCCATGCAAACTCTCCATCCGGTGACAGTTCTGGTCGGGATCAACTCATTCTTGGCATTCGGCACAACAATGATACCGCCCTTCTTAGGAACACATTGGACCGGGCTCACCCATTTACTATCAGCAATCGGGAAAACCACACCTGCATCTAGCCATTTGATGATCTCTTTCTTGACTACCTCTTGCATATTCTCGTTTAGTCGCCTCTGATGCTCTACATTGGGTTTGCTGCCCTCCTCCAACTGAATTTTGTGCTCACAGATCCCAGATGGGATACCTCGAATATCTGCTATGGTCCAACCAATAACACGCCTATACTCCCGTAATACTTCCAAAAGCTGCACAATCTGCTCCTTAGTCAATAAGGCTGAAACAATCACCGGTAATGTATTGTCCGCACCAAGGAACTCATATTTCAGGTGTGAGGGGAGCTGCTTAAGCTCCAACTTAGGTGGCTCAATGATCGAAGGCTTTGCTGGAGGAGTTGTTCTATTTTCCAGATCAAGATTCAGCTTCTTTGGGTGGTATGTATATGAACCCAACCCAACAAGTGAATTAACTGTCTTCTCATAGCCTTCCATGTCTTCAGCATCGAAATTCATCAGAATACTAGCTAAATCCTCACCCAAACTCTCTTCTTCCATCTTGAACCCCACTACTTCATCAACAACATCGAATGAATCAATTACCGAAATACTCTCGTAGGCACTTGGTAACTTCATCCCTTTGCTAGCCTGAAAAGTCACTTCTTCATTGTTGACTCGGAACTTGATCTCATTTTTCTCCGAATCCATCAAAGCCCTCCCTGTAGCAAGGAAAGGTCTACCCAGAATGATAGGAATGTCCCGATCAACAGCACAGTCAAGAATCACAAAATCAGCGGGCAACAAAAATTCACCAACCCGCACAATTACATCATCAACCACCCCAACAGGTCTTTTGATAGACCTATCAGTCATCTGCAACCTCATCGTAGTCACCCTTGGCATCTCCAAACCTGATTGCTTATATATAGCAAGGGGCATCAAATTTATGCTCGCCTCATTATCACACAAAGCGCGAGCAAAATCATGGTGCCCAATAGAACAAGGAATGGTGAACGCCCCAGGATCTCCCTTTTTCTGAACAGTTGTGGTTGAGATAATGGAACTCACAGTGTGAGTCAAACTCACGGTTTCATGTTGAACCGTCTTCTTCTTAGTCAGCAACTCCTTCAAATATTTCGCAAAACCGGGCATCTACTTGACAGCTTCCAAGAAAGGAAAATTCAGAGATAACTGCTTCAGCTGATCATAAAACTTCTCAAACTTAGCATCTTCATTCTTCTTTACCAACCTCTGAGGAAAAGGAGATTTAGATTTGAAAAGCTGTGTCAAAGGGCGGAGAGCCCCTTTTACAGCCTGCTTGCTTGTGTTATCAGCTTCCCTCACCATCTCTGGAATCTCAGCGTCCTTCTTGTTAGTAGGAATCTCATCAGCAATAATGGGTGCTTCAGACTGCACCTCATTCTCTTCGTTTATCGGCTCAAGATCAATCACCTTCTCAGCAGCCCCCTGTATTGTTTTACCACTTCTAGTAGTGATGGCAAATGCACGGTCTATACCGCCTCCCCCATTCTTAGGATTTGGAATAGTGTCACTTGGAAGTCCTCCCTTTTTAGGAGGGTGCTGCTCTCTAGAAATATCCCTCATCTGTGACTCAAGCTTCTGAATAGGCGTTGTATGAGAACCCACTGTTTCTGTCAGCCCAGATAAAGTCCTTTCAGACTTATATTGATTTTCCAGAATCTTCTCAAGCATTGCTTCAACTTTCGAACTACCCTGCTCTGATGACTGCCCTTTCGGTGTTATATAAGGATTGGAACTCTTGTTCCCAAAATTGTTGCTGTTGTTGTAGCTCCCTTGGTTCGCACCACCATAGTTATTGTTGTAGTTCCCAGAGTTGTTGTAAGCACCTTGACCTTGCTGAGGTCTCTATTGATTCTGATTTTGATAGCCACCTTGGTAATTCTGTCTTTGATAACCCCCTTGAGAGTTATTAACATAATTGACATCTTCAACCTGCATAGGTGGCCCATCAAGGAATGGACCATCATGAGCATAGTACATCCCTTTTGGCAAAACTACATCATCCTCACAAACATTTACTTTTTTGATCTGAGATTCATCGAACTTCTTCGTCAACAAGGAAATATTTGTTGCAAGCTCTGCCAATGTGTGTTGGGTATCCTGATTTTCCTTCACTATATTCTGGAGCATAGCACTACCATATGGTACCACTTCAGCATTGTTTGAGTGCCAAGCCTGATTATGAGTTGTCAGCTTGTTAAGTATGGTGGTCACTGGTCGAAAGGTCTTGTTCATAAAACACCCATCAGCTGCATTGTTAGCTACTGACTGTGTCACTGGATCTAACCCTATGTAGAACTTCTCCATCAATATATTTTCCGGAAAACCATGATTCAGGCTCTTCTGCAAATACTCTTTGAACCTCTCCCAGGCTTCATATAGTTGTTCCCCCGGTCGCTGCTTGAATTCATATATCTTGTCGCGAATCTCAGCCTTCTTGCTAGGGGGGGGGGGGTACCACTCTGTAAGAAAAACAGCTACCATTTCTGCCCATGAAATAATCGAATTTCGGGGCAGCTTCTCGAACCATGTTCTTGCCTCCCCAGCTAAGGAATATTTGAATAACCTCAACCGAATAGCATCTTGTGGAATATTTTTCTGGATGTGATTAGCACACACATCCACAAAATTCTGCAAATGACGTTGAGGGTCATTCTCGGTAGAGTTCCGAAAGTATCCCTCAAGTTTCAACAGCTGGTATAAAGATGAGTCAATTTTAACTGTAGCAGCTCCAACTCGAGGTTGAACAATAGCAGACGCATAGTCCTCCTCTTGAACAGTTCAGCAAAAATATTCTCATCATCAGATTCATTCGCCTGATTGTTCAACCGATTCACCTGATTACCAGCACGCTGATTCTGCTGATTTTGATTCATGTTCACCTAGTTTACACAGAGTATAAAACAAGGTGTGATGGAATAAGCAAAAGACTTTAATCAAAGCAAACACTATTTAGTAATTTCAAAATCGTATTCCCGGCAACGGTGCCAAAATTTGATACGCTCAAATTACACCTATTAATGGTATAACGCGGACGTTGTCAAATATAGTAACCCAACGAGGTTGGGGTCGAATCCCACAAGGAATATGGTGTGAAAAGGTTACTAAAGTCGTAGATGCTAAGTTCTAGGTCTAATGTCTTAATCCGATAATTTATTTAAAAGTTGGTTTTTCTATGACTAGTTGCTAAATTATTGCTTTGGTGACTATTTATGGTAAAAGAAACTAAGGTTGTGTCCCCGTTAGATAGAGTGTATGATCATGGGTATTGATCTTGATATACTTGTAATGGATCATTATATGAATGCACTTAATCTCTATGTGAATCTCTACTATTTCCCAATAAATAAAGATTATATCTTTCTATGATTTTCCCAAATATAAGAAAGTGATTATGAAGAACGATTAATCATGCCAAGTAAATTCCTCTTATTCCTAAGTGAATTTATTAAACAAAGTTTAAAGCTTTGAGTTCTTGTTAATTATTCCTACCAACCCTAATTATTTTTCCAAATAAATTTAGGGTTTATGTCTTTAATCAATGTTTGCAACCATTAATTATGAATGAAGAATGAAAAATAACTAAACCCTAATAATCCATTATTTGTATATCAATCACAAACCCAATCACAAAACACCCATCATTGGGTTCACAACCCTAGTAAGGGAATTTAGTTACTCATGACAAAGACCAAGAAATAAGAAATTGAAGAATTCATAATTGCTTACTTTGGAATAAAAAAGGAATTCGTAATACTTGAATTGATGTTTGAATCTTCAAAAACTAGAGAGAATTAATATTCTAAGTCAAGAGACAACAAAAATAATGAATGATCTCTATTAAAAACCCTACAAAGGCTATTTATAGGTTTTGGAATTACAGAAGTTTCAGATTTGCACTTTAGTCCCGTCATGGCGAAATACGGTCCGTAAATCACTTTACGGACCGTAAATTTGGTTTACGCCCAAGTTGGCTGCTCAGTCGTGTGCAACTTCCCCTTTTGAAATACGGACCGTAAAGTAGTTTACGGTCCGTAAACTGCATGGTCATAATTCAACATCTAATACTTCGACTTCCTGCCAGATGCTCAAATGGTTAAATACGTGATGGAATACGGACCGTAAACTGAAATACGGTCCGTAAACCTACTCGTAAACCACCATCTTCTCAGCTTGACTTTCTTGTTCTGTTATCCTTAAACACGACCATGGAATACGGCCCGTATTGTAAAATACGGATCGTAAACATCACTTTACGACCTGGTTCTGCACTTCAACTGTGATTGTGCCGAATCTGTTCCTTTACCTGAAAAACACTAAAAACCACGTAAAATCACATAGGCTTGCTTAAAAACAAGTAAAACTTAGAGTCAAAAAGCATCGATTGTGGCGTAAAACCACGCCACATCACCAACCACACAAAATTCCATTACCATGTCATTTTTTATCAATTTAGAGATATTAGTCGTGTTATATCATTCACTCCAGAAAACATATTCGACGCAATAGGTAGCACAGGGGAATTAGGTGAAGATTTTGAATACTCAAACAACCTGAACGAGAGATACAACCAACGTTACAACAATATGATTATAGAGGAGTAGAATTGGAGCAAAAGTTAGCGTCAGTAGGGCTTAAACGCCCAAAAAAAACGTGCTATGTCAATGCCTCGTGAAACTCCAGAAGAGTTTAATTTTATTCTTAACCGTTTTCGCGAAGAGAACAATCGGATGAAAATATATATATAGGGTAGAATATGGTGTACATGGCAGCACAAGATTTAGATCCGAGTGGGATTCGGACTGTGAGATGTCCGATGAAGATTAATATTTTTTTTATATAAAGTAAGTAGGTAGGGTCATAAAGACCACCCTCTCCCCCCCCCCCCCCCCCCCCCAACAAAAACTAGGAGTACATGGGGGTTTGCAACTATATAAGTAGCACTTTATTTTGTTATTAGACTACGATGTATTCAATGTTGAGTAGTAGAAACTCAGCTTGGTCTTTACTCCTTCCAAAAGAACGAAATAGCAGTGATGATGAGAGTTCAAATCATAGCAGTTTTTCTCTCGCGATACCAGTGATTTTAAACTAGATGAGCTAAATCCCCACCTTCTTATAGAGCGTAATGATGATTTCTGCAGTGTGAAATATTCAGATTCGCGAGAATATTATTGCGGTTTACGCCGAGAATGGTCACATCGGCTTGCCGAATCAGAACGTCTTGTTCGTGACATGAAAAATCTCAACGCTCCAATCCCAACAAGGTACTCCATAACCATTCCTCGAGTAGGTCCAGAAACTTACGAGCTTGCCGTGCAAAGGATTAGAAAAGAAAACAACAGAATGCTGACAAGACGATGTAGATTTTAGATGCTAAAATTGGCCGAAGAACAAGCATCATCAACCGGTAGAGAACTAACATCTACTGAAAAAAGATGTGTCTTAAGAAACCGTCAATATTTTTCTGAGGACGATATTGAGGACTTCTATTCTAATGATGATTAATAATGTTGTGATTTTAATTTTAAGTTTAATTTATGATGATGTTATTATTTTGAAGAATATTGGTATGTTTAGTTTTTCATCAACTCAAGGGCATGAATGGATGAATGTATTTTAAGTTTTTTTTCTTTTTGATGATTATATTTTTACTACTTCTGATTTATTATTAATGAACAAGTTTAAGTATTCGTAAAGAACTTAAAGCTAATGACACCAAGACTTCAAACAAAAATGGCGTTCGAGCACTTTTCAACCACTAAAACGGCAATCCGAAGATTTTCTTATCCTTGATGTATTGAGCCTACCTTATTAATCGCACAAAAATAAATAGGGTTCTATATAAAATATTAAAGTTTCGGGGTCCTGAAGCGTGATTAATCTATGGTCAAAGTACGTTAAAAAGTGTAATGAAAAAGGGGTTAACCAAAAGGGTAAAAAAAATTTAAAAAAAGGAACCCTTCAGCGCAGTAATTTATTGCGCTAAAGCACTTGACGGGGCCGTCCCAGTTAAGTGCTTTAGCGCAGTATTTTACTGCGCTAAAGATACTTATGTCACCTTTTATTTTTTTTTGTTGGGATATTTTGGTTCAAAAGGTTTTTTTTTTTTTTTTTTTGTCATTTTGGTTCCAGACTCTCATTTAAGAGACCCTCGCTTGTCATCCTTTTTAGCTTAGAAGACCAGAGATACTGCCTTATTACTATGTTTGCTGGCAACCGAAGCAATAGCTATGATGACTTGGGCTATTTCATGTTTTTTCTTCTCTATTTTTAATTTTATTTTTATGTTTGAGTTCCCTTTCGACACCAATTATTCAACTAATTTGGTACATATGACCTGAATAAATGGTTTGGACAAAAAGTTTTGAATTTATGCAGACAACTAGGAGAGGAATCTTTGATCTAAAAATTGCCTTCCACCTTTATCAAGCAGATGGAATTTATTGGATTGCAGCCCTTAGTTCTGTTGTTTACAAAAGAAATGAAGAGGGAAGAAATACCTTACGCTCAATTTACAATTGGAATTAAAAAAAAAAAATCTTAACAAATATCCTTTGGTATTTTCTTCCGTATTTTTTTGTACGGATCTTTCTGAAAGAAGTTATATAACAAAAATAACATTTTAATGATTTACAAAATTAATTCTCTCAAGAGCATCTTTTATTTGGCTTGGTTATCCTTTTGCTTTTGTTGTCATAAAATTAGGGGTATCGATGGATTTTTTTTAAAATTCCGACCGATCGAGTCGCACGGTACCAAATTGATTATTAGTTTTTGTTAATAAATCATAATTTCTACATGAATTTATAAGAGAGAAGGGTCAAAAACGTGTCTCACCTATCACATTTTTTTTAGTTTCCTACGTGAACTATCAGGTGTGAGAGTTTTCTATTTAAAGTATTTCCTATCTAAACTATCGCCAACTAGTTAGCAAAACACACCTTTACCACCAGTTGTTTACTTTTCTAACCCGATAGTTGAGGTAGAAAAAATAAACAACTGATAGTTGAAGTGTGTTTTGCTAACTAGTTGGTGATAGTTTAGATGAGAAACTCTCACACTTGATAGTTTGGGTAGGAAACTAAAAAAAAAATGATACTTGAGGTGTGTTTTTGCCCCTTAACTCAATTTATGTCTTATGTCATTTTTATCTTATACTCCCTCTGTCTCAAAAAGATTATCTTAGTTTGACTTGACACAAAGGTTAAGATACAAAGGAAGACTTTTGAAATGTGTGGCCCAAAATAAGCCTTAGATATTTGTATGCTTGTAAATCATCTCATAAAGTTAAATTATTTTTAAATATAGAAAGGTGTCAATATTTTTGGAACAGACTAAAAAGGAAAGGAAGATAATATTTTTAGACGACGGAGTATGTTTTTTGTCCTCTCGGGGGGCAAGTATGTCTTATGTCCTTTCCAAAGGATATCTTTTCCATCCTATGTCTTTGACTCGCTTGTTCTAAAATGAAATGCCGTGTTTAATCGCGTTAAAGCACATCTCTATTTATATTTAAAAATATATATAAATTAGACGGCCTATGCCCGTGCTGTGCACAGACCCAATACTTTAGATTATAGTGCATCTATGTGTATGTAGTTGTCTTTGAATATATATATATATATATATATATATATATATATATATATATATATATATATATATATATATATATATATATATATATATATATATAGTATATATTATGTTTAAAACACGATTAATATAACATTGTAGTTTGTGCTCTGATGAGTCGTGAAATTACGCGATATTCGATGCTAATTCATTAAGTTTTTGTGACCCTTTAAGCACTTTTGTTGTTACTTTTTGTGTTTTTATGTTGTTTTGTAGGAAAAGATGCCCGGACAACATAAAAGAGCAAAATTGACCAAAATGGAACAAAATAGAGCAAAACAAGCCAAGATAGCTGAAATGAACCAGAGCACCACCTGCGAAGCGCAGGTAATGCATGCGAGTCGCAGTTGGTGCAGCATCTGTTGACAGAGAATGGCCAAATAAAATAAGACAATGATGCAACACATGCGACTCGCATGTGGAACCCGCGAGTCGCATCCTGTGTCACAGATGCTGCACCTCGGCTGATTTATGAAATATTGGTGCTCTATCCAGTTTTATGTGATCTAGAAGTGATCGAAAGAAACCAAGTGAAAAGAAAGTCAAAAAGAGTCCAAACTGGACATTTTTGCAAAACTGTCAAAACTGGACAGTTTTGCAAAACTGTCAAAACTGGACAGTTTTGCAAAAACGGGACAGATGTGCAAAACTGAAACTTTGGGGTTTATTTTGTCATTGTTTAGACTTGGAAAAATTGGGAAACATAAAAGGAAGACTTGGGGGGAAAACAGATCATCTTTGATCATTTTGCAAGTTTTGGAGGCTAGGGTTTCACCTACACCATTGGAGGAGAAGATTGGAGCACTTCAATGAGATAATTCTTAAACCTTTCTTCAATTCCTTGTTTTATATTAAAAATTTTAGTGTGTAGTATTTCATTTCTATACTTGAACCTTGTGTATGAAAATATTCTTGATTAAAGTTTGGATTGAAACTCTTGTTTTGCTTATGTATCGAATGATTTTTATTTCTAATGAAGTGGGTCTTTGTTGATTTAATTAATCTCGTTCTTGAATGTTTCCAAAGGGATTAGCTAACCCTAGGACTCAACCATTTACTTTGATTGAGCTCGGAAGAGGAAATCTAGGTTGGGAAAGATTGATTAACAAGAATTTGGGTCATTAAATCCATCTAATAACTTGAGCTTGGAAGAGGATAGTTACTTGAGGTTAAATTGATTGTGCCTAATATCACACTCTAAGGCTTGGAAAAGCTTAGAGTGAAATTCATTGATTTGGTTGGAAGACTTTCAATGAGATTTTAGAAATCATTATCTATTGACATAAACCCGCTCTTAGTTGTAAAATCATGAAATATATTGGATCGTTACTTGAGTGTAATTTCCTTTGTATCCATGCTTGTGGCCATTGATCATTTTACGTGTTTTCTAGGTTAGTTTACATTTCCGCATTAGTTATAATCTTTCTCCAAAAACCCAAAATATCATTTATCGTTTGGCTTTAGCTTAGTTGGTGAAAGTTCATTACTTTCTTAATCGCCTAGCATATTGTTCCCTGTGGGATCGACCCCGACTCATAGTTGGGTAAATATATTGCATACGACCGTGTACACTTTCTCTTTGACGAGTGTATTTGGACGTTATCATGCTCCGTATCTAAAATTTTATTATATTAATGTTTGCTACGAATACAAGATCGGCAACTTTATTAATATTTTTTAAAAGAGAAGACTTGTTTAAAAAGAAACTATTTTCCTCTCTTTGAGATAAAACAATAGCAATATTTAAGCATGAGTTGATATTTTCAATTTTAATTCGATTAATTTGAAGGTGTAAAATATTTATTATTTTTTATCAAATTGTGATTTGGATAATTCTAATTCAAATTATTAAATTAATTTTACATGTTTAAAACGAAACAAAGTAAAAATTGATTTTCTATTTAAACGAAGAAATACTATTTTTTAATTTTCGGTAAATATTCTCGGTTTAGCTCATTTTACTTGTCATGTTGTCTTTTACATGATTTTTTAAGAAAACATCGATTAGAATTATAATTTGACTAATTTACCTTATTCATTATTTGATCTCCATTTGATATATTTTTTTTACGACATTAATCTCTTTTCACATTTATTAGAGTAAGAATAAAAATAAAAAAGTAATTAAATTCTATCTTATTTTAAAATATAAATATTTTAAGTATATTTATTTTAGTGAACATAACAAATAAATGACATTACGGAATAGCAAATACAATAGTTTAATATCTAGATTAGATCTCAGGCTAATATAAAAAACATTGTATGGTTTGACTACTTAACTTTTTGAAGAAAAGCAATTTCATTTGCTCCCACTAATGGATTGATACTCACGTGGCAATAAATCCATCATTATTGACTTAATGAGATACTTTGAAAATTACATAAATATTGTTGATTTTTTAAAATGGAGTGCACTTTTTTTTTGGACATTATTAATTTTCACTATTTTTATGCATATATATATATATATATATATATATATATATATATATACACTATGTTCAAAACACGATTAATATAACATTGTGGTTTGTACTCCGTATCTAAAAATTTAGTATATTAATGTTTACTACGAATACAAAGTCTGCACTTTTTTTTTACATTATTTTTTTTAATATGGGGTTCACTTTTTTTTTTTTTTATATTGCTTGATTTTGTTAATATGGGGTCCACTTTTTTTTTACAGTGAGTTTGGAGATGATGGGTTTCACTTTTTTTTTAAATTTAAATTATATATATATATTGCTTGATGTTGTTTAATATGAGGTTCACCCTTTATGGGGTGCATTTTTTTTTTTGGACATTATTAGTTTATACTATTTTTATGCATATAATATATATACATATACTATGTTCAAAACACGATTAATATAACATTGCAGTTTGTGCTCCGTATCTAAAACTTTATTATATTAGTATTTGCTATGAATACAAAGCCAACACTTTTTTTTTTTAAACATTATATTTTTTTTAATATGGGGTTCACTTTTGTTTTTATATTGCTTGATTTTGATAATATAGGGTTCACTTTTTTTTTCCCGTGAGTTTGGAGATGGTGAGTTCCACTTTTTTTCTTCCTTTTTTTTATTGCTCGGTGTTATTTAGTATGGGGCCCACCCCTTTTTTTAAGAGACAACGGACGACGAAGCATGTGTCTAAACCCATGCTTTATATAGTTTCTTTTTTTATTATTATTTTTATTTTTTATATTGCTTAGTGTTGTTTAGTATGGGGCCCACCCTTTTGGACATTATTAGTTTGCATTATTTTTATGCATATAATATATATATACTATGTTCAAAACACGATTGATATAACATTGTAATTTGTGCTCCGTATCTAAAACTTTATTATTCTAGTGTTTGCTACGAATACAAAGTCTGCACTTTTTTTTTTTGACATTGTTTATTTTTTTTAATATGAGATTCACTATATATATATATATTAGAATTATGGGGCCCATAATTTTTTTTGCATTTTTTTTTTACATTGTTTGTTTTTTTAATATGGAATTCACTTTTTTTTTTTATATTGCTTGATTTTGTCAATATGGGATACTATGTTCAAAACACGATTAATATAACATTGTAGTTTGTGCTCCGTATTTAAAACTTTATTATATTAGTGTTTGTTATGAATACACACATGGCAATGAATCCATCATTATTGACTTAATGAGATACGTTGGAAATTACATGAATATTGTTTGATTTTTTAATATGGGGTGCACTTTTTTTGGGCATTATTAATTTGCACTATTTTTTAATATTAATTGTTGTTTAATATATATGGGGCCCACAATTTTTTATTTTATTAAATTGGAACGGATATATATATACATTAGAATTATGGGACCCACAATTTTTTTTTAATATTAGTTGTTGTTTAATAAATAAAAAGAAAAAACGAAAATCAAAAAAATCTTTTTTGGAGAAAATTCTTCATTCCTGGGGAGAGGAAGAAGCAGATAGGACAAAGGCCTTCTCTTTCCGTCCACTCTTCCCGAAGTGAGCGAATTGCATGTAGAGATCAGTAAGGGCTTATAGTTTAATTGGTTGAAACGACCACCCATCAAAATTATGGGGCCCACATGTCTTAATATTAGTTTGTTGTTTAATATATATATGGTCCACAAATGAATAATTGCTAAATTGGTCTGCCTATTGTGCACACGTGTCACATGCAATGTGAGTTGGAAAAACCATGGTGAATTCAGTGGAACATCGAATTTACTGGAAAGACCAAATGACCCACTTTTATTACTAAAGTGCCATTCGTGTTCACCAAAGCTTCACTTATTAATAGTTTAAATTTAAATAAATAAAAATACTCTCTATGGGGCCACATGTCTTAATATTAGTTCGTTGTTTAATATATATGAGACTCACAATTTTTTTTTTATTAAATTGGGACGGACGACGACAAAGTGAACACAACTCTTCTTAATAGTAGAAATACTCTATATATACTCCACTATTATCTTTAGGCATTTTATTTAGGCAAAAAGAAGAAAGGAAGAATTACTTGGATAGCTATTTGAAATTTGGCTCCTTATCACTTTGGCGGGAAAAAAAAACGGGTCGGGTTGGGTTATTTTAGTGGGTAAAAAATTATTTGAGGGGAAAATAATTTTGAAGGCCTGGGATGATGCCACGTGACAGCTGTTAGACATAAGGGTATAATTGACCCCATAGTATAACGGTAAGGGTATAATTGACCCTAAAATATAACGAATGGTATGGATCAACTATTTTTCAAAATTCAGGGGTAATTTTGGCCCTTTTTCGTTTTTTTAATGAGTTTGCACATTTTTCCAGAAATAGTCACGTAACTTGAATACTAGTTTCACAAGGCCCGTGCTAAGCCCAGGCCCAAATTCTTAAACATTTTAACTTTTAATGTTAACAAAATTATTTACTTCAATTTAGATGTAGAGCCAACATATGAAATTTATGGGTTCTGAATTCTTATTTATTAAGTTATTCAGTACTAAACTAACATATTATCTTTTAAATACAAAGTTTGTGGACCAAAGCTACTGGGTTCGATCGAAATCATTATTGACACTCTAGCTCCGCCCTGCTTCCAACTCATTTTGCGATTATCTTGAACTCATTTAAGATTTTAATAATGTATTTTATTTTCACATGTATTAACAAAACTCATGTTTTCATCTTCTAAAATCATCTAGCACAACAACAAAGATCCCACAAGTGGGTTTATTTTGAGATTAAGGAGTAAAAATAAGTTAATAAGGAGCAAAAAAAATAAATTTATAAAAAGTTAGTATTACATGAACCAATTACAAAGGCCCAAGTGAAATGTCATAAAAAAAATTGTAAAAGTAAGAATATGCAATAAGAAAAAAGACACAAAAGTCACATGTAAAAATTTCATTGGATTAAAGTTCAGTGTGAGGACTACAAAGTGTTTGATTCCCACTTATATATAGTAGTAATAATGGTAATTCACCGTTACTTGTCCACCTACTCCAGTGACTTATATTTAAGGGTTGAAAGGAAAGGGTCCTAATTTAAGCCATGCATGTCTTGGCGCGGGATACATGAAGATAGGAGTGTACATGAATCGGATTAGTTCAGATTTTTTAAATATCAAATCAAAATAATTGAGTCGGGTTTTTAAATTTATACACCAAATAAAATTAATAAAATTTGGGTTTTCAACCTCGAATTTTCTCGAGTTATTCGGTTTTCTCGGATTTTTCAGGTTTTTTCCCTAAAAGTTTTCATACAAAACATATAACTTTTACTTTAAATATTTCTTTAGTCCTAATAAGATACAACTATATAATTAAGATGTTTCTTAAGAAAATAACACAACATGTGAGATGAGTGATGACATTGTATTAAAATATTCAACAAAAAAAAGATAATAAAAACCAGTTAAAATCAATATTGCTAATTAATAAGCCATAAACAAATGACCATAATCTAAAAATACTAAGTTATGCTAAAACAAGTACGGCTAATATAAGTATTAATTACATGACAAAGAAAAAATTAAGTTATATATTTTCACTCTCTAAACCAATTATGTAGAACAAAAGAATAGATATCCAACATTATTGTCATTCATAGTGGTAGAATTGACTTTCTTTTGTTAGCATTAGTATTGAGTTGATTTTATTTGATGGTTTGGACTTTATTTGAGTTACTAACATTCATGGGATATAAAACTTATTGACGTTCAAAATTCTAAGTTCAAGCTTGAAATAATATGATAAAAGACAAAAAATTACGAAATTTTTTAAGAAATATTTATAAATTACATTATAAAAAAAAATTATGTATAAAATATTTTAAAAATTAAATACATGTAATATCGGGCTGGTTTGGTTCCGTTTGACTTTTTTTAGCTAAAACCAAATCAAATCAATTATGTTCGAATTTTTTTTTCAACATCAAACCAAGTTAAACTAAATCACTAATCGATTTTTTTTTCGATTTATCGATTTAGTGCGATGGACGAAGATATGACATAATAAATTGACATAGACTCGCTTTGATTTCGTTTGCATCCACATACACTGTGATAGCTGACATAAAACTTGCGCGACTAGTACTTTTGTTCTAAATGGCAGATACTGTGACTAGTACTTTACTGTGACTAGATACTGTGAAGTTGCGCTAAATGACAAGGCACATGGGGCGACTACTACTTTTGTAGATACTTTCAAGTTGTGCTAAATGGCAGATAGCGACCATTGTTTTAAAAGGCGTTTTCGGGGCCAATCCCGGGACGAGCCTCAGGATGGGGCGTATCAAAAATATCCCGGGGCGATTGTTCGAGGCGAAAGTCTCAATAGACGTACGCCCAGCAATTCGAGGCGTACGTCTGGGTGTTTGGAGCGAATTTTTTTTGGTGGGGCGTAAGCCCAGAAAACTTCTTCAAATTAAAATAAAATTTGTTAAATAAGTCCTCAATATAATCCCTAAATTCTCAAAAGTAAACTTGTAATTAGTCAAATATTTTAAAAAGGAACCGAAACATTAAATTTAAAAGTCACGACTTTTTTTTATTGCTAGAATGCCTAATATATGTTCTTTTCCAATTATTTATCTTGTCTTCTACTATCTCAAAAAAGTAACAAGCAGTCACTTATGCTTGTAAGTAGCGTATAATAGATTGTTCTGATTAGTTTTTTTGGGATGGAGCATATATTTATATTTTTCTTCAATTTTTTACGCTATTTTACCTATTTAAAAGTATTTATCATAATTATATCCTTTTATGAAATACTAAAAATTAAAGTCCCATGAGGCTTACGCCCCGTACCTCGGGGCTTACGCCTCGCTGAGGCAGACGTAAAACGCCTCGCTTTACGCCCTGCCTTTTAAAACACTGATAGCTACTAGTACTTTTGTTCTAATTCATCGACAGGCTTTTTTTGGGGTAGATTCGTTTTGATTAAAATGATAGCGATACTTTTTCTATATAGATTGTGGGGTTCTAAGCCCCAGCCTGAGGCGTTTTGATTAAAATGATAGCGATACTTTTTCTATATAGATTGTGGGGTTCTAAGCCCCAGCCTGAGGCCCCCAGATCCCTGTATAAGTACTCCACTTTGGTCATTAGGCTGAAAGAAGAAATCCACTGTCTTTGGCATTAGGCTGAAAGAAGAAAGGAAGAATTACTTGGATAGCTATTTGAAATTTGGCTCCTTAATGGCGGAAGTTGTAGAAAGAACAAGGGTTTTTCAGGAGCAGAACAGACCTCCTCCCCACCAGGCAAACATACTGGTTTTCGCTCTCATTTTCCCAACCATGGTTGCTCTGTTGCAGCTCAAATACCAAGGCAGTGACACATCGCCTTTTGAGACTCACTTTGCTGAGATGTTTTTGTCTGTCGCGAGTTTCCTCATTTACTGTTTTTCTCACGATGCTCTGCTAAAAGCTCCCCCCGACTTAAACCACGCAAAAATAGTTCAATTTTTTGCCTTTGTGTTTGGTCCTCTCACATTGGCATCTTTCTTATCACTTCTTTTCCCCTCACTACGCCCCTTTTTTTATATAATTTCTGTCTTATACTCCGCAGCTCGGTTGCTCAATAGCACACTTACTCAAAGATTGAACTGGTTTTATGATAAATTCGAGAATTCCGAGCAATTGAAATGGCTTTTTCGTAAGTTCGTGAATTTCAGAGACACAGACAGTTCATAAGACCACCCTCCTGCTTGAAAGGAAAAAAAAAGTTCTTGATTCGAATTCTTAATTCTTCGTAGAAGAGTTACAATGTTTGATCTTTCCTCTGCAATTTATTTCTGTTTTGCATACTTGTTAGTTTTAAAAGAATAAGTTTGTTGTAGCACCTAGGCAGGGATTATGACTGGAAAAATTGCAACTATGTATAAGTACTATTGCGTTTAAATACATACTGTATCTCGTTGGTGTTAATTAGTATATATTGATTTGAAGTTCTTCGAGTGCCAATTTTCTGATGTGGAATTGTTTTTCTTTTACTTTTTAAACTTTGGTCAAGTTTGTTTATTTTATCTAGGTACTCTATGATAGTTGACCTCAAACAATTCTATTTTATCGAGATTCAGGTATATTGATAAAAGCGATGCCAGTTAAACTCATATATTTTATTTTATCCTTTGTGACATTTTTGTGATTAATTAAGAATCAAAGTGAGACGGAGGGACCAGGGAGTACTTGTTAATTTTCTTATTTTCGACATGGTGTATGGGATCCAATTTGTTACTGCAAAAGAATTTTAGGAGAAGAAATGGACTAACTATAAAAGGCCGCGTTTCTTGACTTATTTGGCAAGACTTTAATTTGTCCGTTTATGAATTAAACAAGAAGATAAATAACACCGTAACATATTAATCCGTAAGTGGGTCTTGGAGTCCAATAATTACTCCATAAAACCTTCAAAGAACAAATAAAGAGCTGTTATACTTTTATGAACGACAGCTGAAGCACCAAACAAATAATGAACGCATTACATATAGCATTACATATACTTTTTACATCCAGTTTTATCAATTGGTCATTGCGAATTACTACGTTTTGACTACTAATACTTGTTAAAATGTTTAATTTCAAAAGTATGGCGTATTTGGCCGTGTTTCTTGACAATCAATATCAACCAATTAAAGATAAGAGTTGCATTAAGCATAGAAAATGACCTAAAAGGGGCGGATATATAATATGTCGATTGAAATGAACTTAGTAATTTTTTGCTCAGATCCTATATATCTACTAATAAAATAAATTCTTGATTATTTATAAAAAGTTAGTTGTGAACACAATTCTTATTATTTATAAAAAGTTAGTTGTGAACACAATTCTTATTATTATAAAAATAAATTCTTGATTATTTATAAAAAGTTAGTTGTGAACACAATTCTTATTATTATATATTAACTTGAAATCGTCATAAAAATATATAAACTTCAAATTCTAAATCCATCTTGGGTGAATTAATCAAATTACAATGATTGTATAAGTGTGATTTTTGTATAGTACTCCCTCTGTCCCAATATACGTAGCACCTTTTGGATTTCGAGAGTCAAATGAGGGTTTTTTTTTTTTTAAATCACAATCTTTTATATACCGTTTAAATATTTATAATTATCAATTATTTTTGGAAGAATTTATATCACTAGACATGTGTCTACCGACCTTTAATTTTATTAATAATAATAATAAAAATAAAAAAATCCTCAACAAGAATAAGTACAAACAAGGGGGCTAAGTTTTACCTTACCAATAATAAAATTGCCAATTATTGTATCTTATAGTACTTTTTACGTAGTCCCTAAATATATAAATTTTATTTTAAAAACCTTAAAAATTGTATGTTTGTATTCACCAAAATTTAATTCTTGTGTCACATACATTAAGGCAGAAGATATAATAGATAACAAATAAATTTAGCGGGCTTTTAACACAGTTGTCAAGGACCTGTTACTCCAATGTTAGCTGCTAAGGGAGCCAAGAGGGTCAAAAGAGTTGAGATAATATATCATATAGTCACTCAATTATAACTAGTTCACTCAAAAAGTTGCTCAATTTTATTTTCTAACTAGAAAGTCACTCAACTATGCCTCACTCAGAAAGTCGCTCAACTTTATTTTTTAACCAGATCAAAAGTCACTCAACTATTGGTGTTTCACCTATAAAGTCATCCAACCTATTTAGGTGTCTTTTTAATTAACTTTTATTGACATGAAATTTTTATTTAATGTAAGAAGTAAAAAAACTAATACCCATTTTAACCATTTTATAGACCCGACCCACTAAAAATATATTGACCAAGATCTTTTATTTTACCCTAATTACGAGACATAAAATGGAAGAGCATATTAATTGCTCCATATGAATATATACTAGTTTAGTGTACGCGCGCAAAAGCGCGTACCTCATTTAACAGCAAACGCCATAAAAAAATTGAATTTAGCTACGAACTTTGTCACTAAATTGCTCATAATTAAGAATCTCATTTGATAATTCATTGCTAATCCATCTCTAAACAGGATTAGCAATGAATTTTACTGTTCAACTTTCCGTCGATAATTCATGTTTATTCTAAAGTGAAATAACTTGATATTTAAAAGAATGTTGAGAGTTTTCATTTGTTAATAAGTGCAATAAAAAAAAAAATGACAATCCATTTAGAGTAGTCCTATATTTTGTATTTTACTATCTCACTCATATATTTATTATCATTTCAAAGTTAAACAAGTACGTTATGTTTTCCCTTCATAATATTGTCCGTCTTTCATTGCATGTATTCTACCCCTATTTTTTATAAATATTTACTTGAGTATTTCTTATTAACATTTCTCGATCTAAATTTTAGCTATTTATTTTATATACGTAGTTTTACTTTAATTACTTCATTCATGTTATCAGGCGGTGTATAGGTTAAATCTAAGAGAAAATAAAAATAAAAAAATTGCAAAAGACTTATACAATCATCTAGGTTGTTGTTCAAAAGGTGAAAAAACTACTGTACTATAAACCAAAACTAAAAGTAATGGTCCGTCATAATGAATATATATCAAAAATCATTGAATTAATTACTTGAGGATTTTCACCAATCAAAGAAGAGTTTCTTCTTCTTTTTCTCATACAAAATAATGCCAGGAACTTATCAGAGTTTCTCATACCGTTTTTGATTTCTTTCAAACAAGGAAGAGAAACTTACATTTTGTATTCTTCCAAATTATGCTACAAAACCACACAGCAGTAACTAAGAAGTGAATATTGAATAGTTACTGAATGAGGGTTTTGTACTTTAGCTATAGCATTTTACAATACATATTTTATATATCTAGGGTAAAAATGTAAACATGATAATTCTTAACGGATTAAAGGTTAACCCAATTAAGAAATTGAGTAATCCGCCCCCGTATCAATAAGTCGTTAGGAGTCTATGACACCTTTTGAATGTCACATGCATCCTAGAGGTACATTCCAACATACTTGAATTGGATGTCACATCGAAGTGAGGTATATATATACTTGAATTGGGTTTAGACCCAGAATCATCCCTATAATATACTCCCTTCCGTTCATCTTTATTTGCTCATGTTTGATCTCTTACACCCCTTAAAATATCATAAATATAATGATATCTCTATTATATCACTCCTAATTATTATAAGTCATTTCACTTATTGGGAAATGAATTGAAAATAATTATTTAATACTAACGGTAAAATAGGTAATATAAAATAGTAGACATCTATTTTTAATACTGTGGAAAAGCAAAAGTAAATGAGGCAGTACATTGGTGCACTAAACAGACCTTGTAGTTTCTAAAATTGGTGCACTAAACTGATGGAAGGACTGTATTTATACTTGAGAAACATATGAATTGTTGATAGACATAAACTTTTGGTACGGTAATTTTCTAGTTCAGCTTATGCTTCTTCAAGAAGCTGAAACAAAGAAAAAAAAATATTTTTCTTATTATTAAAAAAAAAATTGCCAAATACCTCTAATCTTAAAAGAAAACAAATTTTCTTCCAAAAAAAAAAAAAATTGGCGAAACAGACTATTTGAAGAAGCGGATTGTGGATTTTATTTATGAGTTCCTATAGTATCTTCAAGATATATATAACAATAACTAAATCCACAGTTAAATATTTATAAATATTTAAAAACTTTGTTTTTAATATATTATAAAACTTATACAAAAATTACAAAAATTTTCATGGCCAAACGGTTATTAAATTAAATAGAGATACCAATTTCTCATGTCATTGCTCGATGAATCAAAACGGAATATTGCTAGAAGCAAACTAAAACGGCGAATTGTCTTTAATTTTCTTTTTACCTAACGTAAGGACCGGTCTAATTTGTATCCTGACTTCCAACAACAACAACAACCCAGTGAAATCCCACAACGTGGGGTCTGGGGAGGATAGAGTGTACGCAGATCTTACTCCTACCAAGGTAGAACGGTTGTTTCCGAAAGACCCTCGGCTCAATAAAAAACATAAAAAGAGGTCAGATAAGGCTAAGAGATTCAAAACGATATGTAAATGAAGTAACGCAAGCGACACAGATAACATAGAATAATCAAAGCACAGGAAATAACAGATAATAGCATAAATCAGAACACAAGAAATATACTACGATAATGCGACTACTAATAAGACAGGATAATGAGACTATCTACTAGTCTTCTACCCTAATGTGGGTCCTCCAAACCCTCCTATCTAAGGTCATGTCCTCGGTAAGTTGTAACTGCGCCATGTCGTGTCTAATTACCTCTCCCCAATACTTCTTTGGCCTACCCCTACCTCGTCTGAAACCATTCATGGCCAACCTCTCACACCTCCGCACTGGGGAATCTGTGTCTCTCCTCTTCACATGCCCAAACCATCTCAATCTCGCTTCTCGCATCTTGTGTTCCACCGAGGCCACTCCCACCTTGCCCCGAATATCCTCATTCCTAATCCTGTCACTCCTGGTGTGGCCACACATCCATCTCAACATTCTCATCTCAGCAACTTTCATCTTTTGAACGTGAGAAATCTTAACTGGCCAACACTCCGCCCATACAACATAGTCGGTCTAACCACCACTTTGTAGAACTTGCCCTTAAGTTGTGGTGGCACCTTCTTGTCACATAGCACTCCGGAAGCAAGCCTCCATTTCATCCACGCTGCCCCAATACGATGTGTGACATCATCGTCAATCTCCCCGCTGCCTTGCATAATAGACCCAAGATACTTAAAACTACTTTTCTTCTGGATGGCTTGGGTACCAAGCCTCACTTCCAAGCCAGCCTCCCGAGGTGCTTCACTAAACTTACACTCTAAGTACTCTGTCTTGGTCCTACTCAGCTTAAACCCTTTAGACTCCAGAGTTTGTCTCCAATCCTCCAGCTTAGCGTTAACTCCGCTACGAGTCTCGTCGATCAGGACTATGTCATCCGCGAAAATCATACACCATGGCACCTCACCTTGAATTTGCCGCGTCAATCCATCCATCACCAAGGCAAATAAAAACGGACTAAGAGTTGATACTTGATGCAACCCCATCACAACTGGAAAGTGCTCTGAGTCTCCTCCTACTGTCCTTACCCTGGTTTTGGCTCCCTCATGCATGTCCTTGATCACCCTAATGTACGCCACAGGTACACCTTTAGCCTCCAAGCATCTCCATAAGATCTCTCTTGGAACTTTGTCGTAAGCCTTTTCTAGGTCGATGAATACCATGTGTAAGTCCCTCTTCTTCTCCCTATACTGCTCCACCAGTCTCCTCACAAGATGGATGGCTTCTGTAGTTCAGCGTCCCGGCATGAATCCGAACTGATTCTCTGAAATAGACACGCCTTTCCTCACCCTCATCTCCACCACCCTTTCCCACACTTTCATAGTATGGCTTAGCAGCTTGATACCTCTATAGTTGTTGCAACTCTGGATATCTCCCTTGTTCTTGTATAGAGGGACCATTACACTCGACCTCCATTCTTTAGGCATCATTGCCGTCTTAAAGATGACATTAAACAACCTAGTCAGCCACTCCAAACCTGCCGGGCCTGCACTCTTCCAAAATTCCCCAGGAATCTCGTCAGGTCCGGTCGCACTTCCTCTGCGCATCCTACAAACAGCACCCTTAACCTCCTCAACCTTAATACTCCTGCAATACCCAAAATCGTGACGCCTTCCTGTATGTTCTAAATCTCCCAACACAATGTCTTTGTCCCCTTCTTCATTTAAGAGTTTGGAGAAGTATGACTGCCATCTCCGTCTAATGAGAGTCTCCTCTACCAATACTTTGCCATGCTCGTCCTTGATGCACTTCACTTGAACCACATCACGTGCCTTTCTCTCCCTCGCCTTGGCTAGCCTGAACAATTTCTGATCCCCTCCTTTATCTCCTAGTTCAGCATAAAGGCGTTCAAAAGCTGCCGTTTTTGCCGTCGCAACCGCCAACTTCGCCTCTATCCTCGCCATCTTATAAAGTTCCCTATTCGTCCACTGCTCCACCTCATCCTTGCTTTCTATCAATTTCGCATACGCCACCTTCTTTGCTTCCACCTTCCCTTGAACTTCTCCATTCCACCACCAGTCCTCTCGATGCTGGCCACGACTACCTGTCGAGACCCCCAACACTTCCCTTGCTACCGCCCTAATGCAACTAGCCGTCCTATCCCACATACTTGTCGCATCCCCACTATTATCCCAGGCCCTCATAACCTTCAATTTCTCTCCCATCTCCACGGCACTAGTCGTGGTCAAACTCCCCCATCTGATCCTAGGTCGGTCATCCACGACCCTCTTCTTCCTCGTCATCTTGATCCCTAAATCCATCACTAAGAGCTTATGTCGGGTAGTAAAATAGTCGCTCGGAATGACCTTACAGTCTTTGCACAGACCTTTATCGTCCTTCCTAAGGAGTAAAAAGTCTATTTGGGTCTTAGCCACTGAACTACGGAAGGTTACCAAGTGCTCCTCCTTCTTTGGGAAACTCGAATTGGCTATCACCAACCCGAAAGCTCTTGCAAAATCCAAAAGTGAGACTCCTCCTCCATTCCTGTCCCCGAAGCCAAAGCCTCCATGCACATCATCATAACCTCCCGAAATAGGCCCGATGTGCCCATTGAAATCACCTCCCACGAATAACTTCTCAGTAGGCGGTATGCCTCCCACTAGTTCGTCCAAATCATCCAAAAAGCGCCTCTTCTCCTCCTCGCCTAAGCCCGCTTGCGGCGCATATGCACTAATAATGTTCAAAGTGAGCCCTTCAACGACCACTTTAATCGACATTATCCTATCAGTGACTCTCCTAACCTCTACCACCTGGTCCCTTAAATCACTAGCTACTAAAATGCCCACCCCATTTCTATACTTCGACCTACCAGAGAACCACAGCTTATACCTGTCTACCTCTTTAGCTTTAGGACCTACCCATTTAGTCTCTTGGACACAAACTATATTAATCTTCCTTTTCTTAAGAATCTTAACTAGCTCTATGGACTTCCCCGTTAACGTCCCAATGTTCCAAGACCCTACTCTCAACCTAGAGGCTCCTTTAGCCCACTTACCCCTCCTAACCCTCGCCCCCGTCCCCGAACGAGAACATGACCCTAGTCTACCATCACTAACCAAAGCCACAAAAATAAGTATGAACTAATAAATTATTCAAAAGTCTAAAGTCAGCAAAATATAACTACAAGTGTATGGACAAATTACGGATATGACAACCGGAGGTACCAACTCCAGTTGAACTGAACCTGGTTGTCGCCGGAAAATACTGTTCACGGTCGAGTTACTGTTCACTGCCGAAAAAATGTTCACAAATACCTGAAAGGAAGAAGAGAATAAGGGGGGAAAAAAAGAAAAGAAAAATAAAAGAAAAAGGGAAAAAGGAGGGAGAAAGAGAGGGCTGGCCGGAAAAAGTCGCCGGCGATGGCGCAGCTGCGTACTGGCAGCGCCAGGAGTAGATTATAAAAAAGGGAAAAAAAGGAGAAGAGAAGAAGAAGAGGAGAAGAAGAAAAAGAAAGAGAGAAGAAAAGTAAATCTAGCCGGAAAAGTGACCGGCGTTACCTGGTCGCCGGCGTCACCTAAACAGTGGTGACGTATGGTCGCCGGACGGAGTGGTGGATGGGCAGATCTGGGAGAGAGCAGAGGAGAGAGAAAGAATCCTTACTCCATTCAAGCTCTTAGAGCCAAATGCTTCATCCTGACTTCCAATTCAAATGCAAATTTTGTTTTGCATCATTTTTCGACACTTTTGACTTCCTTGAGACAAGTGAAATTAGAACAGATCGTAGTTATCGAACCTGAAGAACTTCAATCAAAAAGGCCAAAAAAAAAAAACTGAATCATGCGTTAATTAAGTATGATATCAATCAATGTAGCATTGTAGAAAATCGAATATGTAGGAACCGTATGATAGCTATGTACACTGATCTATTGCACGCGTAACAAGAGGAAATAAAATCTCTTACCCTCTTACAATTTGAATAGAAGAAAATAAATTTTTCAGAGGGTCATAAAACTAAAAAAAAAAAATTGTAAAGGATCAAAAAACAATTTCTCCCCATAACAACTGTTTATCTTAGTCAATATGGTTGGTGAAAGAAATAAAAATCTAGTCAATATGGTTTAGGGTCGCTATGGTTTAAAGGATCGGAGAGGAACCTTATGTCACGCCCCTTTTTTCCCACAAAAGTGATTTTATATGTTAAGTTCAAAAAGGGTTTTAAATTAGAAAGTGACGAAAATTGTGCTTCGAAAAGGAATTTTATTTAGAGAAAAAGAGTTATCATCTGGCGTCGAGTTTTGGTGTGCCAAGTCACTGTAAAATCAATATCTCTTTCAAAATAAGTTTGACACTAAAAAAATTGATCAGCGACAGAGATTCCGATTAAGGAATTCTGTTGACCAAGGGGAAGGTGTGAGGCTTCCCTCGAGTCCCGTGGTTTTAGCATGATCGCTTTAATTAACTCGTATTGGCTTAAGTGGAAACTCAATCACATAAACCCACATAAAACAAACAAACACACATGAGAAAACTCAAATATAAAGTCCGAATTATTACAATCCAGAATAAAAGAAAACTGCGATAAAATAAACCTATATTATCCTATGCTAACCTATACTAAGCTATCCCCGACATCCCGGGGTCTTCTCCACGAACGACCGCCATTTTTACATTACATTTTTCTTCGGGGACATCCCACTCGGAAAATGAATACACAAGATCGAAAGCAAGTAAAAACAAACACACATAAGTAATTAAACGGGTCTAGAGATTGCCTACCCCAATCTTGAATGTAGTCATACTACAAACAAAATGAAAACATAACTAACCAAAAATCTTGAGCCAGATTTCCAATTTATCTCATTTCCTAATCCGATTTTCAATATCAGCACATGATACATTCGTTTTACCAATTAGCATGGACTTCAATTAATTTCCGCACAAGAAAAATTCATTGGCCAATTCTTTTAGATCCAAACCCACCTCGAATTTATCCTTACTATATATTCCATGAGCAATGTAAAAATCAACCAATAATCTCAAATATTCATTGAACTCACACCCAGGAAACAAACAAATAAAAAAAAAAGGTTCATAGAAATTGGCTAGACAAAACAATCTATGCATTTAATCGAGGATACATCAACTGAAACTATTTTAATATTGAAAAGTAGGTAAAGAAATGGACTTTGTAGCCAAAAATCCCTTCAATTAACTGCTGCACACCAGTTGAAACAAGAAGCAATTCCAAAACTCTCAATTACGAATAAAACCCAGCAGCGAATAAACGAACCGTCAAGAAGCCGACGACCAGAGTCGAAAACTTCAACCGAAACCTCGACAAAGACAGGGTGTTTCACAGGAAATAAGGGGTCTGTTCGCCTCTGTTTTTCAGTTTAGATAGACAGGGTGGTGACGGGGTTTTTTTTTCCGATGGGAGTGGCGGCGGTTTATTGGTGGTGGCGAGAAAGGGTGGTTTCCGGCGGTTTTAAGGTAATAGGATGGTGTTTGGTCTGAAAGTGGTGGCGAAAGGTGAAAATAGAGAAGAACAGAAGCAGGGGTTGTGGATTTCAGGTGGTGTCCATGGTTTTAAGTTTTTGCCGAGAAACTTAATAGTTTAAATTCTTTTTTTTTTTTCGGATATATTCATTGAAATTATATATGAAAGTTTGATTTTTTTTTTTTTTTTTTTTTTTGTAAGGTTTCCTTTGATGGACATTTGGGTGTAGTGGCTTAACGGAGGGTTTTGATAAACAAAAGCAGTAAAAAGAAATAGAACAAAGAAATTTTCTTGAAGGGAGAAGAAGAGACTCACCTGATATGCAGAACCCTAGAATACGTACTAATTTCTAATTAGAAAGTAAAGATTGTATTGTTTAATTTAAGAAAAGCGGGTGAATTTTAATTATTTTGAAATTAAAAAAGTGGGCCAATCAGAAAATGCCACATGACTTTTAAAAGTGTCAAGTCTAGAAAATGCCACATGACTTTTTGAAAGTATAAGTCTCTAAGTTTATCCGTTAGTTTGAGGGGTATATTTGATCCAAAAATAAATCTTAAGAATATTTTTAGACCCAAAAATAAATGGAGGTTATTTATAAGTCTTTTCCATGAGTATTTATGAGTCTTTTCCATGATTATATGTATTGCCTATTGAAAAAACAATAGATTAGAAGAGTAGGGCCCACCACTAAAAATATTTAAGAATTTTACTAGCTTATCATACTTCTAAATGTTGCCACATAATTAACACAACTTTTAAAGTTTCTGAAAAATAGCAATTTTTATTAACATTTTAAAAAATATTAGAAGAGTAGGGTCCACCCCTATAAAATATTTTCCTCCTCAAATTTGTCACGTGTCCTCTCCTCTTATTTATTACAGGCCAAATATATCATAGTACTATCGGAAAAAAGTCAAATATATCCCTCGTTATGTTTTGGATCCAAATATATTCTTGTCATTATACTTTAGATTTAAATATACCCCTGCCGTTATATTTTGACATAAATATACTCCTCATTTTAACGGAGGGATACGTGTCATCTTATTGGTCTATTTTAAACGAATCACTAATTAATTAAAATTCAACTCATGACCTAATATCCAATTAAAAGACCCATACCCGTATCCCAAAAAATTCAAGACAAGCTTCAATGAGCTTCTTTAGTGACTGCTTCTTCGTGATGGTGATTATGAGTGCCCCAAATTTCTAACTATTTATTCTTGATATTCCTAAACACATCATAACACAAAATCCCTCCTCCTTGTCCTTCCCATTATCTGTATATCACAAATTTTCAAGCTAATGACTAAATTTCTCATCAACAATTTAAAGACTCTAAACGGATGGTGCATGCCATAATTCTTGACTTTCAAGAAATTCATCAAAACGATATGCGTGCTCGGATTCCGTTTAATTGGCAATAAAGGACGCCCCATAAAGAAATGTTACTCAAATCATCGTAATATAAGTCTTAACATTAAGCAACTTATTTTTATTTTTACCTAAATATATCCACTAAGAATTGCATCTTCCACCGAGAAATATTTCACTACTTCTTCTTCTTCACTGAAAGAAGTAGTCATTGGAGAAGCTCATTGAAGCTTGTCTTGAATTTTTGGGATACAGGTATGAGTCTTTTAATTGGATATCGGGTCATGGGTTGGATTTTAATTAATTAATGATTAGTTTAAAATAGGTCAATAGGATGATGATGCGTGTTCCTATATTAAAATGAGGGGTATATCTATGCCAAAATATAACAGCAGGGGAATATTTAGACTTAAAGTGTAACGATAAGGGTTTATTTGGTCCCAAAGTATAACGAGGGATAAATTTGACCCTTTTTGATAGTGTAGGGGTATATTTGGCCCTTTTCAATTTTTAATATCTATGTGTGCGTCTCTATCCCCTTTTGCATTTTTTTTAATTGCGTGTAGTGTATATTGTGTAGAAGAGTGGAGTAGTGAGCAAGAAAAATTCTAGTGGACCCCACGTACGGAATATGCTCCAAGTGTGATGGTATATATGTGCAGGTGTATGAAAACGTGTATTGTAAAATGGATTGAAAGAATTAGTTTGTTGGAAGGAATCTTATGAGGTAGAACTTTTTGGTTAGTCCTTTTTTTTTGTTTTTTCTTTGTTTTAATATAAATCTAAATACACTTATAAGCATATTAGCCACTTAATTTTAGACTAAGAAAAATACAAATTTATACATTTAAATTCGGTTAAAAAGAAAAGAATATTTTTTGAAAATTTTTCTTTATCTTAAATAAAGATTCTATTTTTTTGTATTATATTTAATTCTAGAATAGTAAGATTAAGGCGAAAAGAAATATTTAATGTTACAAATCGAGCAAAACAATTAGGGAAGGGTAAAAAATTATGTGTCTACACCTTCCTGAATTTCCAGCGATGACACATATGTTAATGTATAGCATACATCTTACATAGGTGTATAAACGAACCGTCAAGAAGCCGACGACCAGAATCGAAAACTTCGACCGAAACCTCGACAAAGACAGGGTGTTTCACAGGAAATAGGGGTCTGTTCGCCTCTGTTTTCTAGTCTTAGATAGACAGGGTGGTGACGGGGTTTTTTTTTCGATGGGAGTGGTGGCGGTTTAATGGTGGTGGCGAGATGGGTTAAGGGTGGTTTCCAGCGGGTTTAAGGTAATAGGGTGGTGTTTGGTCGGAAAGTGGTGGTGAAACGGTGAAAATAGAGAAGAACAGAAGCAGGGGTTGTGGATTTCAGGTGGTGTCCATGGTTTTAAGTTTTTGCCAAGAAACTTGATAGTTTAAATTCCTTTTTTCGGATATATTCACTGAAATTATATATGAAAGTTTGAATATATATTTTTTTTTTGGGTGTAGTGGCTTAATGGTTATCGGAGATGAGAGATTAACGGATGAATTCACAAACAAAGGAGTTTGATTCTCCTTGCTTGATATATCAGATTCAAAAGAACATTTTAGTGAAGAAAAATCTTCATAATCAAAGGCAGCATTGTTCCATATCTGAAAATCTGTTGGGTTTAATCCCTTCTGGGTATCGTAAAACACTCATTTTTTCTCAAATGGGTATCAAATAACAAATCTTTATGCACACTTTAATGGAGGGTTTTGATAAACAAAAGCAGTAAAAAAAAATAGAAGAAAGAAATTTTCTTGAATGGAGAAGAAGAGACTCACCGGGTATGCAGAACCTAGTATACGTTATAATTTTTTTTTAATTAGGAAGTAAAAATTGTATTGTTTAATTTAAGAAAAATGGGTGAATTTTAATTATTTCGAAATTAAAAAAGTGGGCCAATCAGAAAATGCCACGTGGCTTTTTAAAAGTGTCAAGTCTGATCTAAGTTCATCCGTTAGTTTGAGGAGTATATTTGATCCAAAAACAAATCTTAAGGGTATTTTTAGACCCAAAGGTGGATAAAGGTTATTTATAAATCTTTTCCTATACGTTAGGGGTATTTATGAGCTTTTCCAATGATTATATGTATTGCCTATTGAAAAAAAATAGATTAGAAGAGTAGGGCTCACCACTATAATTTTTTTTTTTTTTTTTCCCCTCCCATTTTTAGGAGGATTTATAGTGTTTCCACACTTCCCCTCCAGTGTGACTCAAACCCAGGACCTACCGGTCGTGGGTGGAGGTGCTTAACCACTGAGCCATCCTCACTTGTCTCACCACTATAAAATATTTAAGAATTTTACTGACTTATACACTTCTAAATGTTGCCACATAATTAGCACAACTTTTAAAGTTCCTGAAATAACAATTTTTATTAACATTTTAAAAATATTAGAAAAAAAAGATTAGAAGAGTAGGGCCCACCCCTATAAAATATTTTCCGGTAAAATCGGGCAAAAAATAGCCTCTTACATGCACTAATTAACTACTAAAGTCTTACAAAAACAAAAGACTCCTAACATACAGTAATATAATGTATAGAATGACCTACATAATTAACTAATATATAATCCACCCTATATAGCCGATACCTTAATTACTTCCAAGTCTTGTATGAAATTTGGTTTCTTCAATGGCAGAAGCTGTAGAGAAAACAAGTCGCAGTTATCTCCACGGCCATAACTACTCCAGTGGGCAACTCAATAATGTAATTTACCTTTTAATAGCCCTAGGATTATTGCATATATACCATATTTGGCCCTTTTCCGTTTTTAATATCTGTGTGTGCGTCTTTATCCCCCTTTGTTTGTTTGTTTGTTTGTTTGTTTTTTTGTTTTTTTTTTTTAATTGTGTGTAGTGTATATTGCGTAGAAGAGTGGAGTAGTGAGCAAAATATTCCAGTGGACCCCATGTACGAAACATGCTCCAAGTGTGATGGATATGAAAACGTGTATTGTAAAATGGAATGAGAATGATTAGTTTGTTAGACGGAATCTTAGGAGGTAGAACTTTTTGGTTGATCTTTTTTTTGTTTTACTAAAAATTTAAATACACTTATAAACATATTAACCACTTAATTTTAGATTAAGAAAAATATAAATTTATACATTTAAATTTTGTTAAAAAGAAAAGAATATTTTTTGAAGTTTTCTCTTTATCTTAAACACGACTCTATTTTTTTGTATTATATTTTTTTATTTTCACAAAAACACAATTAAAATGAGATAAATTCCGGAATAGCAAGATTAAGCCGAAAAGAAATATCTAATTTTAAAAATCGTGTAAAACAATTAGAGAAAGGTAAAAAACTACGTGTCTACACCTTCCTGAATTTTCAGCGATGACACATATGTTAATGTATAATATACATCTTACATACACTAGTTAACTACCAACGTCTTACAAAAACAAAAGAATCCTAACATATAGTAATATAATGTATAGAATGGCCAACATAATTAACTAATATATAATCCACCCTATATAGCCGATACCTTAATTACTTCCAAGTGTTGTATGAAATTTGGTTCCTTCAATGGCAGAAGCTGTAGAGAAAACAAGTCGCAGTTTCCTCATTTGCTGCTTTTCCTATGATGCTGAGTTAAAATTAAATATTTCTTCATACCATCGTTCCCCGAATTACTCAAAGTATGCTAAAATGATTGGGTTTATATTTGATCCTCTCACATTGGCATCTTACTTATCAGTCCTTTTCCCATCACTTTGCCCCATTTTCTACACAATGTGTATCTTCTACTCTGCAACTCAGTTGCTGAATAAAACAGTACTCACCAAACAACTCAACTGGATTCATCATAAATTCGTGAAGAACCCGGATAGTGACAGTTCCGAAAACATAATTCCTGTTTGATTATACGTTGTCGATTTTTAAATTCTTCTTTGTAGAAGTGGTGCTATGTTTATGGCTTCTCCTACTTTTCTATTCAGGAAATTAGACAATAATTGGTGATCTTGAACTTTTGACCCCGCTATGGTAAAGCTTCAAAGGAAAAACTTATTAACTTAAAGTTTTAGCCAAAGGATGATTGAGGTTAAAAGTTCAAGATCATCCACATTCCATTTTTTTAAATTATCCTTTTCTATTATGCACTTGAAAATTGTGTAAATTGTGATTCAGCTTGTAATACTTGTTTAAAGCTTTTCTATTGATGGATTGAGGTTAGATTGGATTGATAAAATCTAAGCCCACATGAGTTGGGTTAGCCCATCACACAGAGGAGCATCACGATCTTACCGTTTAATTCATGGATTTATATATCAATTTTTTGGGCGAATTGTTCTTCAAAGGCACTGGTTTTTAACTTTTGTCCCTCAAATTGCTGGTCTTTAATTTTTGTCCTTTGCTTAAAAAGATAGTCAGAAAAACATCGAGGTTCTGGGTTCGAACCTCCACTCAATAAAAATAAAAAATAAATCGCAAGGCAAGCTTTACAAAAAGTCTGCCTTAAGGCATAACTAAAGTCCGCCTTATGCAGCAGAGTTTGCCTTAAGGCATAACTAAAGTCCGCCTTATGCCGTAGACGTTGCCTTAAGGCATAACTAAATGTCTGCCTTATAAGGAAAAATCTGCCGTATCCGACAGACTTTTAGTTATGCCTTAAGAAATAATGTGTCAATTTATTTGTCTTTTTTTTTTTATGTCTGTTTAAGAAATAATATGTTTTTCCTAATTTGAGAATCTTTTAATATTAACATTCCATATGACATGTTTAAGATCACAATTAAAAGATATGTTGGTACATTATACACATTTTTAATTTAAGATCACAAGATTCACTTTTTACTGAGCAAATTGAAACAAAAAGATTAATATATGTGTTTCTAGGTTCTCAGTTAATCAAAACCTGTTTTCATCTGCCCATAAGGTAAATAATGAGCTAATAGCATTTTTGGTCTTTCAATTATTGATAGATTCTAGTTTTAGTCCTAGTGATATCTAACAATGCACATTTTAGCGTTCAATTACTTGAAACATGCACTTTTGATTCCTTTGTCATTGAATATTCACAAATTTCTAGAATTATTAACTAATCCATTATTTAATTACGCATGTATTATGTTAAGCTTGTACTGTTACTACTAATTTAAGGGTAATATAATTCTAAAAATAGTTTAAATATGATATATTTCCTACATCAAGGGACCACAAGTACACATTCCAATTAATTGAAGGCTAAAAGTATTGAGTAATATTATCACACAAACTAAAATTAGAATTTACCAATAACTAAAGAATCAAAAGTGTTATTATTCCTTTCCTAAAACAAATGCGAACTGCAAGAGTTATTTATTCGATGTTGTTATCATTTCTACGGTTTTGTTCTTATGTTAGAGTGGAGAGGCATCCAAAACTGAGTTACAATTATTATCAATCTTGGGTAAGGTTGGAAAGTATCACAATTATTTGATGATGTTTTATCACCTGAAAAAATTATCAATCTTGAGGTTTTTCTTTTAATTTTTTCTCTTTGTCTAGACATATATTCTGCTACATTTGTATCATTTTATGTGTGAGATTTGGCGGTTGAGCACAAGTCCTTCAAACCTTGCAGAAGAACTTGAACTTTAATGCGAAGATTGTATCAGGAGCCTTCCATCTTTACACCTTTGCTGATAGATGTTTTTGATACAGCCAATACTTCAGGGGCTTTACGTTGATTCTTCTGAACTGCATGTCTGTTCCCTAAGGATGTTCTTTTTTTGTCTTGGTATGATTCCGAAGATCGTTACAGCGAGGCATATAACGAGTTCAACTACTATGCATTCTTTGTTAAGTTGATTAAGTTGTGCCAATATTTTTAGGCCTACAATTTGCTAAAACTTTTTAGGTTAAAAAGGTGCCAATAATATGTCGGAGTTGTACCATTTTATTGTCCGTGTATAGTTTTTTTATACAATCAGGTTAAGCTAAATTACAATACTCCCCCAATTTATGTGATACTTTCTGTTTCCCGAGATTCAAATTGTATGAACTTTGACTAACTTTTTACGATATTTTTTTTTACCAAATAGATATGAGGAAAGTTGTAACTTATACTCCCTCAGTCCCAATTTATATGGGGTGTTTGACTTGGCATAAGAAAGAAAGCAAGACTTTTGAAATTTATGATTTAAAATGAGTTGTGGATATTTGTGTGGCTGTAAATCATTTAATTGAAAGTAAAATTGGCATTTTAAAGTTAAATTGTTACTAAATTTATAAAGTTGTCATTCTTTTTTGGATTGATTAAAAAGAAAAGAGTGTCATAGATTGGGATGGAGGGAGTGATGCTTTTCATGTAGTTTTCAAATGTATAAATATTAATCTTAAAATATTAAGTTAATCTAATAGTATAATTTAGCTTCAAAATTTAATTAAACTAACTTTTATATAGCGAAAAATATCACATAAATTAGGACGAAGGAAATAGGTATTAAGACTAATTTGATAGCATGGGAAGTAAATCCTCCGTGTAAAAGACAACCCAAAACTTGAAGGAAATGGTAAGTTCTAAAGGGGCAAAATAGAGAAAAGGACCAAAATCATCCATAATGTTTGAGTTTGGATCAAAATCATACATATTCTTTCACATGGTGCACTAATAGTACATTATGTTTGCATAAGTGGTGCACTTTTAGTCACAATCCCAAATAAATTTAACGGAAAAGAACAAAAATGCCCCTGAACTTTTAGAAAAGGTATAAAAATACCCTTTATTCATCTATTTTGCTAAAACTACCCCTCAATTCAACTTTTTGGCTCATTTATTCCCCTTGACTAACGGACAACACTAATTTTGTTTTTTAAAAAAATAAATTAAATTGCACATGACATTTTATTACTGAAAAATTAATTTATTCTTTTAAAAAGAAATCTGAAAAATCGTTATTTGTAGAATAAGGAAAAATAATTTTTCAACATCCATTTCTTTTAAAAAACAAATGTAGTAAGCCTTTTATATATATATATATATATATAAAAAAAAAAACAGAATTGGATTTTCATTAAAACATGTGGAATTTTTTTAAGTTTGGAAAAAAAAATTTAACGGGTGGAAACCCCATTTTTTTTTTAGAAAATTCAATTTTTAAATCTGAAAAACTGATTGTTTTTTTAAGTAAAATGTGAAAAACTAATACTCCATAATTTTCTTCTAGATTTAAAAAAAGATAGTTTTCTGGTTTTTTTTTTAAACACAGTTTTTCCATAAAAAAATTAATTTTTTCAGATTTTTATAAAAATCCAATTTTTCACATTTTGAAAAGAAAAAAAATTAGTGTTGTCCGTTAGTCAAGGTTTTACTCGTTAAAAAAAAGTTTTCCAAATTTAAAAAAATTCCAAGGTTTCAGATTTCTTTTTAAAAGAATAAATCAATTTTTCAGTAATAAAATGTCATGTGCAATTTATTTATTTAAAAAAAAAAAAATTAGTGTTGTCCGTTAGTCAAGGGGAATAAATGAGCCAAAAAGTTGAATTGAGGGGTAGTTTTAGCAAAATAGATGAATAAAGGGTATTTTTATACCTTTTCTAAAAGTTCAGGGGCATTTTTGTTCTTTTCCGTTAAATTTATTTGGGATTGTGACTAAAAGTGCACCACTTATGCAAACATAATGTACTATTAGTGCACCATGTGAAAGAATATGTATGATTTTGATCCAAACCCAAACATTATGGATGATTTTGGTCCTTTTCTCGGGCAAAATATGTAGAGTCCGTTTAGATTAGCTTATAAGTTGGTCAAACTAGCTTATAAATTATTTTTAACTTATTTGGGTGTTTGACAAAAATAAAAAATAATTTAAATTAAGTTAAAAAATGTTTAAAATAAGTCAAAACCAAAAAGTGGCTTAACCCCAATATTTTTTTTTACTTAAAAGCCATTTTAGTTTGCCAATAACTTTACTCTTTTATTCCTTATATTTTTTATTAATTACAATACTACCTTTACTTCTAAAACCCTTTAAACACTTTTATCTAAATACGTAATTATTTATTTATAAAATAACTTTCCGTACTTAAAAAGTACTTTAAGCATTTGTAGCCACTTTTTTGCTGCTAATCCAAATGGGCTCATAGACATAAGCTCAAATATGGCTTAGTTTAGTGGAGTATTTGAAACTTACCAAGTGATCATAACCTCAACTTAACACAGGTGTCTCGTGGACCTTCAAGTCAATTAATTAACTGTCATTCTTTTAATTTTACCAAGACCAACTTTCATTCTTTGTTAGAAACTCATATCTTTTCCCTAGCATATTTGTGTTCATTCATGAGAAACCATTTTTACCAAGACCAGTGTGGAAAGTATCCTCCAAAGTTCAATGAAACTAGAAGAAAGGTGGTTCCATGCCAGATTGAGAAACTTGCACAACCAAGAAATTCAAATTTCCAATGACAAAACTTTGTTTATTTAATTTTCTTAAAAAGACTTCTTGTTTCCAATTCGTTCTCCTTTACTCTATCCAGTATCCACGTCCCTCGTCCCAAAAATAAAAAGGCTCTACCTTTCTGTACATAATTTGACAGCATTTGCTGTACAAACTGAACCCATTGATCCCTTTAACCTTTTATCCTCCCATCACCCTTTCCCTCTCCCGTTAAATCTAAAAAGAAGAAAAAACAAAAAGGACCAGGTCCCTATCACAAGTACTACGAAATTAATATTAGCAATAAGTCTTTTAACTAAACTTTTATCACACAATATAAGTTTATTAGTACACATCAGTATTAATTGATGTGACACTGTTTTCTTTTTTAGTAATCTAAACAAGAAATGATATTCTTCCATATTCACTAGACAATTTAACTTTAAACTGTCTGTTTACCTTTAATGAAATGATTTATAGCCCCTAAAAATTTCGTTTTACATCACAATTTCAAAAGTTTTCATCTTTCTCTTAACTCTGTGGCTAATCAAACACCTTCACATATATTGGGACGGAGGGAGTACTTACATTTCAATCCAATTTATTAGACTCTATGCTAACTTTATTTTTTATTTTTTATCCTAGTCTTGTGTTTAATAGGCTGCAACTTTTTTAATTGTCTAGTACATGAAATTTCCCGCGTAGAATTGGATGTGGCTGTGACCCCTCTTGGATGTTGAAATAAGAGAATGTACTAATGTCAGTAATCTGCCAATTCGGCCATTTTTTTTAACCTTCTGACCCTTAAATATACCAGCCTTTTCAAATATAAGCAGAAGATGTGAATATGGACATTTAGAAAAACATTAACACCCAATTTAGACGAGGAGTTTCCCTCTATATATATTGCCATACCATATACAGCTATCGGTAAAGTTTATCTTCTATCTTCTTCGTAATCTTCTTCTTCACTCCTTATTTGCTCTTTACCCTCTAGCTTCAATTGTTCAAATGGCCAACAATTCAAGAATTGGCCTATTTCTCCTCCATGTAAGGAGAACCTTTACCAATCAATTCAATTCAACATTCATGATTGCACAATCCTACATTTTCTATATGTGCCACGAACATGGCACAACAAATTGCCCCCTCACTACTCTTGGATTCTTGTTAACAACTCTCCTCAACTTTTTACAGCTAAAATATCAAGGCAATAATAACACTGATCCTTTTTCGACCCATCCAAAAACCATGCGAGTTTCAGTTACTTCTTTGCTCGTATACTGTTTAATATATGGAGTTAAGTGGAGATTTTCGAATAATCCTATTTATAGGAAATTCTCCGACCTGGTAAACCATATTTGGGTTTTCTTTAGTTCTTTGTTATTGGCTTCGACAGCCTGTGTTCTGTTTCCGGACTCTGTTTCCCCTGTTGTGTTTTTCCTCTGTGCTCTTCTTTATGGAGGTGAAATGTTACTTTGGGTTTTCAAGAAAATAATGCAACAATTTGAAGAAGAATCATATTTACACAGAAGAGGGGCTGGTGAGCCAGTATGGAATTATCTAATGAGAAGGATGAATATAGCTTTTTATCCAATGGAAGAGAGGCTTAGTCTTCCTGTCTAAATTACTCTGTGTGTGTGTTGCGTACTTTGTAGTTTGTACCATGATTATTTCTCATGTTGTTTCGAGATTTCAATTGTTGTTGTAATATTAAGTTAAATGAATGTGTCATGCATGTTGTTGATGGATACTGTTGTACTTTTTTCTTAGGTCCAAGTCATGTGGCCTAGTATAGTGATAGTTTTTTCCTGAATTTCATGGTATAGAAAAAGTTGTATGAGTACAGATCTGGGCGTGTTATGTTAATTATGTTTCCTTTTTGAGAAGGTATAAATCTTGTTTCCCCTGTTGTATATTACCTCTGTTGTCTGCTCTCTGGAGGTGAAATGTTACTATGACTCTTCAAGAAAATAATGCAGTTCAATTGAATCTTAATTTTCGATGCCGAACATAAATTTATGTATAATTTTTTTTTATGGAAATTCAATAAATAGTAGACATGAATCCATAACTTTTAAAATATAATACTTTAACTAAGAATCCTGAAAGGTTGAATCTTAAATTTTAATCCTGTATCCGTTTTGGAGTTATAAAACTATTTTAGAATTTTATGAGGAGCATGAACATAGTTTATTGTCCAATGGAACAGAGGTTCACTCTTCTTATGCATTTTTTTTTTTTAACAAAAATAAACTGGAGAAATATATACTACTATGTCTGTAATTTGTACCACGATTATTTCTCATGCTGTTTCGAGATTTCAATTGTTGTTATGATGTCAAGTTAAATTCATGACCATGGCTGGTATAGATTGACATTGTTACTTAGGTAAATGGTAATATAATGAAAAAGGAATCGAGTACAAAATGGTACCCGTTTACAAAAGCACCAACTCTTTTGGCCCTCTTGGTTCCCTTAGCAGCTAAGAGTGGAGTAACATGTGCTTGACAACGTGTTAAGAGCCCGCTAAATTTATTTGTTATCTGTTACTATTTCTTCCGCCTAAGTATATGTTACACAGTTTGAATTTCGAGCTAGAGTTAAATTTTTAAATTTTAATTATAAATTCGGACATAAATTTTTTAAGATTTTTGACATAAAGTTTATATATTTAGATACTATGTAAAAAGTACTATAACATACGATAGTTGAAAATTTTATTATTGGTAAGATAAGATCTAGTCCCGCTTGTTTGTACTTATCTTTGTTGATGATTTTTTTATTTTTGTATAACAAAATTAAAAGTCACTACACTCACTGTCTAGTGATATATATTCATTCAAAAATAATTGATAATTTTAAATATTTAAAAGGTTGGTATATATAAAAAAGATTGAGATCAAAGAAAAATTTGTTTGGCTTACGAAATTCGAAAGGTGCTACGCATATTGACGGAAGGAACAATATACAAAAACACACTTATAAAATCATTGTAATTTGATTAATTCAATCGATATGGATTTAGGATTTGAAATTTATTGATTTCTATGACGATCTCAAGTTAGTATATAATAATAATAATAGTAATAATAATTGTGCTCAAAATTAACTATTTATAAATAATTAATAATTTTTAATAGATATAGGATCTGAGCAAAAAAATATTAATTTCATGTGAATCGGCATATTGTGAATCTGCACCTTGGTGGCAACCGTCTTTTTTAGGTCATTTTCTATGCTTAATGCAACTCTTATCTTTAATTGGTTGATATTGATTACCATGAAACACGGCTACCCCATACTTTTAATAATTGAACATTTAACAAGTATTCCTAGTCAAATATGTTATAATTAACACTAATCAATTGATAAAAGTGCATGCAAAAAGTATATGTAATGCGTTCATTATTTTTTTGGTGCAAACATCGACCTTTTCTTTTACCAAGTTTGGGTCATTACCAAGAGTAATTAACAAATTATAATATATTTTTTCTTAACCCTATTGTATATATATGCTGAATCAATTTCCTTTTTAATCATAGTCTGGATCTATATATATTTTGTTTGTCTCTGCCATCAATTATATGAGTGTATGGTGCTTTAGCTGTCGTTCATAAACGTATAATAGGTCTTAAGTTGTTCTTTCAAGGTTTTACTAATCATTTCGGACTCCAATTAAGACCCACTTACCGATTAAGATGTTACGGTGTTATATAGTTATCGTCTTGTTTAATTCAAAACATGTAAGATAGTTTAACTAACCTGTGTAATTATCATTGTAAGATAATTAATATTTAGAATAATAATATATCTATAATTAATTTACAAGTGACTTGATTGTCTGCGTAAGATAATCTAGTTGGTGCAAACTAGATTGATCTTCAATACTTTGGTAGGCCCTAAGTGAATAAAGAAAAAAAAAGGAGAGGAAGTGTGGACACTCAGCTCCCTTGTTAACATTCTCGTTTGATTTTTTGTGGCGACTGATGTGGTTGTTGTTTCTGATTTTTTTCTTCAATGAATTGTTCTTTTTTATTTCAAAAATTGAATCTTTTATTAATTATTCTCCAGCATAATCAGTAGACACACCCTAGTTTTAAATATAGTCAAACATTTGACATTGTTTATGTGGATATCTTTTGGTGAAATGTTATTATAAAGAATATATAATACTATAACCTAACATGAAAAATCGGTGCGACAATAATATAAAAGTAATTGAAAATAGATGAAAAACTTGACGTAACGGAAACTAGGTGAATATATATATAGGAGTAACAACTAACAAGAATCTTTCAACATCACAGCTTCACTAGTACTAATAGGCAAATGTACTCGTTTCCAAAAGCGCACCCATTAAACTCTTTCGACCTTTTTGACTCCCTCAGCTCACATTAAAAGTTTCACACGGGTTCTTGCTAACAATTAGTAAGAGTCCGGAGCCTAAAGGGTATAAAAATATATGGTATAAATTAAAAAGGGATGACCAAAAATTTATATACCAAAAGGGGTATATCGTGGGTTGATCCACGTTATACCCCAAACTTTTTTTTCACCTATCAAACGAAAATTGAAAAATTAAAAAAAAAAAAAAAATTTAACCGTATAACGTGGATCAGTCCACGTTATAACAATATATATTTGTAAAGTGGACTGTCCACGACTGCAACTTCTTCGTTAGTGAGGCTTTAGATTTCATTCTCATGTTTACTGTTTTATATTCTATTTTCTAATTCTGAATTCTTCTAAAACTGTTCTACATTAAGTATTAGATTGCTAACCACTAGAGCCTTTACAAAATTGTTTTAATTTAAATTAACTTAAATTACATTAAACAGCTCTTATAATATATACAATTTAGTTAAAAAAAATTAACCTTGTTATACCCCATTTTAATCGGGTCAAAAGCGGAGTACAACATATTGGTGATTCCTATATTATTTTCATTTAAGGAGTCGCCACATAATTATTTTAATGGTGAATTAGGACACCTAATTATTAACTAAATATAAATAATAATGTGGCGACTCCTTAAATGAAAATAATATAGGAATCACCAATATGTTGTACTCCGCTTTTGACCCGATTAAAATGGGGTATAACAAGGTTAATTTTTTTTTTAAACTAAATTGTATATATTATAAGAGCTGTTTAATGTAATTTAAGTTAATTTAAATTAAAACAATTTTGTAAAGGCTCTAGTGGTTAGCAATCTAATACGTAATGTAGAACAGTTTTAGAAGAATTCAGAATTAGAAAATAGAATATAAAACAGTAAACATGAGAATGAAATCTAAAGCCTCACTAACGAAGAAGTTGCAGTCGTGGACAGTCCACTTTACAAATATATATTGTTATAGCGTGGACTGATCCACGTTATACAATATATATTTTGTATAACGTGGATCAGTCCACGTTATACAGTTAATTTTTTTTTTAAAATTTTTCGGTTTTCGTCTGACAGGTGAAAAAAAAGTTTGGGGTATAACGTGGATCAGCCCACGATATACCCCTTTTGGTATATAATTTTTTGGTCATCCCCTTTTGGTTTATACGGTGTATTTTTATACCCTTTAGGCTCCGGACTCCAATTAGTAATACACCTTTGACAACACATTCCTAAAGGAATCCATGTGCTAAAAGCTACTAATTTATGTCTACTGAGAAAAAATATTTACACAATCATAACTAATAATAGTAATTGATTGCCAACGATCTTTGTAAGTTATTCGAACTGCATGCTCTGTTTTAAATTGTTTGTGTGGTTAGTGACTGAAAGAAAAGAGAATATCAATTTAAATTTTATTTTAATTTTTAAAAAAAAACTTTTAAAGTTTTGATTAGAAGGAATTGGGTCTATTAAAAATAAATCACCTAAGAGAAGTGCCTTTCTTGTGTCTCCTAAGGCTAAACGTGCACAACTTTCATATTTGTCTAACAGTTTACTTTTCTTCTTCTTCTCAAATATTTATTTATACATTTTTGTGGGAAATTCGAGTGTACGGAGTACGTAAACTTGAATTTCGTTAGACTTTTTATAAATTCCTGGAGGATTTCTGCTATAAAGCTCATGCATCAACATTGTGAGAGATTAAATATCTCTAAGGGTAAAGATTAATCTGTCAAAGCTATCAATTTTTATGTTTCCCCCAAATCTATTTTTGTCAACGTTAACTCTGGATAGAAATAAAAATGACGAAGAAACAAATTGAAGTGAATTTATATATTTCCCGGCCACTAAAACAAAAATTTCCTTCATATTTACAAAAAGCAATTTCGAAAAAACGAAAGGGGAAAACAATTTGAAAAAAGGAATTTGATCACTTCAAATTTAACCGGTAGAACCGGTTAACCGGTTCCGGTTAACCGTTTAATGGTTTACCGGTCCGGTTCCAATATTTTGAAAACCGGAACCGGTTAAACCGGTAAAAAATTAAAAAAAAAAAAAAACTAAAGTATATAAGTAAGTATATATAGTATATAGTACATATATATAAGTATATTAAGTATATATAGTAGATATGTATATATGTATTAAGTATATATAGTAGATATGTATATATATATATATAGTATATATATTAAGTTATACATATATATAAGTATATATAGTATATAGTACATATATATAGTATATATATTAAGTTATACATATATATAAGTTATACATATATGAGTATATATAGTATATAGTACATATATATACATATATATAGTATATATATTAAGTTATACATATATTTAGTATATATATTAAGTTATACATATATTTAGTATATAGTACATATATATTAAATATATGTATAACTTAATATATATACTATATATACATATCTACTATATAGTATATATAGTAGATATGTATATATAGTATATATATTAAGTTATACATATATATAAGTATATGTAAGTTATACATATATATGTATACGAAAAGCACTATTCTGTATTGCTGACTTGCTGTTAGGCTGTTAGTCAGTAAATATTTAAACTTTAATTATAAAGTTGTATAACATATGAAAATATAGCTACAATATACAAATAAATACTATAATATATATATATAATACAAAAAACAAAACAAAAAAAAGATTAATCACTACAAACCGGACCGGTTCCGGTTTGAGGTTTAAAACCGGTAAACCGGAACCGGTTAGACGGTTCCGGTTTTGGAACCGGAACCGGCCGGTTTCCTAACCGGTTCCATAACCGGTTCCGGTTCCAACCGGTTAACACCTTTAGTTACGATGTACCACCACATGGCTACTCAAATTATTGCATTTTCAAGTTATTGGCTCTTTTATCCCTTGAAGATAACGTGCTTGCTATTCCAATAAGACTGGATTTAGTGGGGTCTTGGGACTGGCCATTTTCTAACCCTTCCACCATGATCGACTTTTTCTTTTGACTTTAATCCTCTACTCTTCAAATTTAATGCTTTGATTAATATTTCCTCCGTTCACTTTTATTTGTTCAAACTACATGTTCCTGACTATTCCAAGATTTCTCATATAGCATCATATAGCCAGATAAGGGTGTCAAACGAGCGGGTTGGATGAAACTGGGTGGGTCGACAAAATCAGCTGAGTTCATAAATCTTATTTGGGCTGAAGCCAAGGCGGTTCAATGACGTTGGTGGCCTAAAGTCAAATATATTAAAGAGACTTAAACTAATTTCATAAAATTCATATAATTTATAACAAGACACAAAAGAATAGCCAGATTTGTGGTCTAGTGGTAAGAGCATGCACATCACAATTTCGAACTCTGTTGTAGGCAAAAGCATGATTAGTAAGTGTAGAAAGGTAGCAAAAGGGTCCTATTATCCGCTTAGGTTCTAACTTTGCGTCACTTGCTTTTTGTGATTTCCCGTTTAAGAAAATTGACATATAGATGTACTTGTTTTTTGATGCATGAATCAAACATGAGAAAATTAAGTAGCTAACACATGGAAAAATCGAGTTGAAATTCGAAAGTGAAATCATCAAAAAACATGAAAGAGACTACAAAAAACTGAGTAATATGCGGAGGTTGAAAGTTACAATTCGCGGAGGTTTTAGCATCCACTATTGGCTAGCGCAAGATAAAATCCCCGCGAATTGCAACTTTCAACCTCAGCAAATTACCTTTTTTTTTTGTAGTGCTAGAAATGGGCGTACATAAAGAAGGAAAAGTTAGAAATCAAGTATTTAATTAATGAAAATCAAAATTACTGTTATTTCCTTACTCATCTGTGCAACCTCAATCAAATTAAAACAAAATTTTAATAATTTAATTATTAATATAATTACATAAATTATGTGTTATTATAATAATATAATACTTAATACATAGTATTTTTAGTAAATTTGGGCCCTTAAATATATGGGGGTCTAAGGCAAAGGCTGCATTTGCATACCCTTAGGCCGGCCCTGGGTTGAAGTAGGAGCCCGTTTGGATTGGCTTATAAGTTGCTTATAAGCTGTTTTCAGCTTTTTTAAGTGTTTGGCTGGTCAGCTTAAAGTCATTTTGTGCTTAAAATAAGCTCAAAAAAATAATTGGGCCCATTTGATTTAGCTTATCTAAAGCAGCTTATAAGCTAAAAACAGCTTATAAGCTAAAAAAATAAGTTGGGGTAGTCTAACTTATTTTTTTGGCTTATAAGCTGTTTGCAGCTTATACGCATAAGCCCATCCAAACAGGCTCTAGGTTAAATCAAAATGGGCTAAACAATACTAATTCATCAAGTTTTAATTTCTTTATTTAGTTTCTTACATTTTGCTTAATTACCTAATAATTTTTTTCATTATGACTTTATATAACATATAAAATTAAGAAAAAAAAATTAAAATCCTTTTGAAAAGGTTAATTTCCCATGCATTAATTTGGGGCTACACATGAGCCCAACATTTAGATGCGTTGAATTTGGTCAGCTTATAATGAGCTGAGTTAATAAATGAGCGGACCATTAATTCGCTAATTTTAAGCGAATTGGGCGAGTCATACTTTCATGGACTAGATCGTTTACTTGTCCTTGAATCAACGTCACATGTCCACCCATGCCAAACTTTTGCGTGGTAGTATGCCCATACTTAGTCCAATGTCATTAGCCTCTCTATCACTCGACCTGCATGCATACCGTGGTATTGGCTACATAAGCTTTTATCGAACTCAATTCTTTCAAACCGACAAGAAATTACAAGGCTGGGAAATTTTGAATTTTAAGAGGCAATCCCTTGGATCAATCTCTTAAGATATATATAAAACCGTCTCAAACAAATCAAATCAGATGTGCAAATTAAAGAAAGGAAGGCTCGATTGATCAAACGATCCAAGATAATGAAACAACAGTCAAGTCAGAAATCAAAAGAAGAAGTGAAAAGAAAAAACACAGCTTCAGAAACAACTTGGATAGGGGTAGGGTTAGGAGAATTGTTGTCGTTATGTGCGACACGGTTTGTACGTGTTGATTGATTATAGTACTACTCCTTTAAATATGTATCCAGCACCTGAAAGACTATAGTACTACTCCTTTAAATATGCATCCAGCACCTGAAAGACTATAGTACTACTACAATTAAACATCTCTTCTCCCAACTCCTCCTTCAAATGTGTCAAGGTATGCGTAGTAATTCTATGCCTGAGGCTATAGAAAGAACAATAATATCGGTTTCTCGCAAGTACCACCATGGCCAAAATTACTCCAATTACGGGCAACTCAATTTCAATTGTATCAACATCACTTTGACAAACTATTATTCTCAAGAGGCGCAGTACATCTCCAGCACATCACCTCGGCCTTCTCATCGGCGCGCAAACGTGCTTGTTGCTTTCATTTTCCCGGCAATTGTTGAACTTCTGCAGCTCATGTACCCAACAAGTGGTGGTAAATCACCTTTTGAAACCCACCCGAAAAAGATGTATCTGGCCATTGCGAGTTTCCTTATTTACTGCTTTTCCTATGATGCCAAGCTAAGATTATTTTCTACCTCAAACCATCGTCCCCCAAATTACTCAAACCTCGCAAAAATGGTCCAATTTGTGGGATCCATATTTGGACCACTGACATTGGCGTGTTATTCTTCAGTCCTTTGCCCCTCACTTGGCCCCCTTTTCTATTCCATTTCTACCTTATACTCTGCTACTCAGTTGCTTTATAGCACAGTACTCATCCAACGACTCATCGAACGACTGAACTGGCCGCTTTATCATAAACTAAGGAATTACTCGAGCAGACCCTCATATATAATTCCTTTTTAACTCCGTTTGTCCAATCACTTTGCCCCATTCTTTATTCTATTTCTATCTTATCTCTGAAATTCAGTTCTTAGTGGGACACTCAACCAATGATTGAGCTGGCTTTAGGACGGACCTTCATACATAATTCCTATATATGTTTGATCTTGTCTTTCTTTAGTTTGTTTATTCTTTTTGTGTGAAGTCATGTTTGAACGTTTCCTCCTTTTTTTCATTTCTGTTTCGATTTTGCAATTCTATACAATCTTGTATGGTAAATTACTCAAATGACTACTTTATTGTAACTTCTTACCATTTGTAGTTATCCTTTTAAATATTACCATTTTTAACTATATTTTGGCAAAATAGTGTATGTTTTCGCGTGTCAATCAATACATGAGAACATGGGAAAAAAAAAAACAGAATCCTTAATTTTAGCCTTTAACGGTGAAGCTATTAAATTAGATATATAATTTTTTTTTTATGTATTTTAGTGATTTTTTTTTTTGCTTTGATGTATTTCAATGATTTTTTTTTGATGTATTTCATTGATTTTTTTTTTTGCTATAATGTATTTCTGTGTCTTTTTTTTTTATGTATTTCAGTGATTTTTTTTGTTTTTGATGTATTTTAGTGATTTTTTTTTGTTTTTGATGTATTTCAGTGGCTTTTTTGATGTATTTCAAATACATTGTATACATTCCAACTACATATGAAGCCAAATACATTCAAATTTTCGTGTATTTGAATGGATTTCAACAAATACATTCAGATACAAGATAAAAAAAATCAAATACATGACAAATATATTCAAAAACAGTGTGTTTGTCTATTAACAAAATACACTAAAAAATACACTCAAAAAAACAAAGATAAATACATTAAAAAACAATGTATTTTTGAGATGTCGATTTTTTGAATGTATTTTTATTTGGCTTTTAAGAATAACACACAAATATACAAAAAATACACACGGCCAAATCTGAGACTCCACTTCCACCAAAAACCTTAATCTCTCCACCGTCACGAAAAACCTGATCTGAGACACCACCACCTCTAAAAACCCTGTCTAAGACACCCCCAGCACCAAAAACCCTAATCTCTCCACCACCACCAAAACCCTAATCTCTCCACCTCCACGTCATCTTCTCCGCCGCCATCTCAAAATCAGTGCCAGCATCGCCGCCATCAAAAATACACATGGCCAGATCTGTGCCATCGCCGCCGCCATCTCAGGCCACTCAAACACCCACCGATCACCGGATAGAGTGAAAAGAGAGAGATAGGGTTGAGCACAGAGGTAGAGGGAGAAGAGAGAGAGGGGGGGACGGCGCGGGAGAGAGATTTTTTAAATTTTTGAGAAATGAAAAATCTAAAATAGGTAGTGATTGGGAAAAAAGAAAGATATATATATTTGGGTATGTATTTTTGATATAGCTACCAGTTGTAATTTAGAAAAGTAAATTAGCTACTAAATATAATTAAATAAAAGGGTAATTAATATTAATAATTAGATCTTAAAAAAAACTATAATGAATAAAAATTCCATCATGTATATCGTCCTAAATGTAACTCAAGGAGGTTTGGAAAAAGCCACCTCCTGTAACTCAGGATGCTTTTGGATTGATATCAACAGGTTAGGGTTTATACCTAACCCCCCACCAATAAGTGGGTTTTGAAAGGAAAAAAAAAACACAATCTTGAAGTTTTTGATTTTATAATACTTGTGTATTAATTTTACTATTTTTTCTATAGTATGGTGCACGGATTTTCAATTTGTTAAAAGACCTCCAAATAAAACTAGAAAAGAAAGGAAAGAGGCAGTGGGGTAGTAAGTAGCGGAGCTAGGGTGGTGCACGCTATACTGGTGCAAGCTATACTTGAACTTTCTTCGTCGAAAAATTATACTGTGTATATAAGTTTAAAATTATTTTTAGATATATATTGTAGATGTTGAATTCCCTTGATTTCTTACTGAATTTATCTTTTTATATTTTTAATCATCTTAGAAAAAATTCTAAATCGGCCCCGTGAATACATGTATTATAAGTTGAATAATAAATGCACAATGTCACCCAATTTCACCTATATGTAGGATGCAAAAGGTTGAGTCCGGAACCAAAATGCCCCCAAAAAAATCACTTTGAACCAAAATACTCCAACAAAAAAAAAGTTACCAAAGTATCTTTAGCGCAGTATTTTACTGCGTTATATAAACAGTACAGAAAAAAAATTGGCCAACTTTATTTTTTGCAACACTTAGTGTTATTTTCCATACTTTGACCAATAATTAGTCGTGTGTCAAGACTCCGAAACGTCAATATTTTATATAGAACCTGATATTTTTTTCTGCGTACAATAATGTAGGCCCAATACATCAAGGATACGTAGACGTTCGGATCGTCATTTTAGGGGTTGAAAAGGTGCCCGAAGTAAGTTTTGTTTGAAAAAACTTAGTGTTTGACTGTAAGGTTATTTTAGCCAAGGGGTAATGGGTTGGGTCCGTATCACTTTTACTGGAAAAAAAATCGGGTCGGGTTGGGTTATTTTAGTGGGTAAAAAATTATTTGAGGGGAAAATAATTTTGAAGGGCTGGGATGATGCCACGTGGCAGTTGTTAGACATAAGGGTATAATTGACCCCATAGTATAACGGTAAGGGTATAATTGGCCCTAAAGTATAACGAAGGGTATTAATGAACTATTTCTCAAAGTTCAGGAGTAATTTTGGCCCTTTTCCGTATATTAAAAACATGAACTCCCTAACTTAAATGTTTGAAAGTACCCTTTTTATTAACTTAATTACCATTTTAATTAAAAAAAAAAAACTAACGCAGAAGACAACGATTGGTAAAATAAAAGAAAATACATAATGCAGAAGGCAACTATTGATACTGTTAAAAACGCCGTGACAGCCCCAAAGTATGGGGATTAAAATGCCGCCTTTTCTCTTGCACTTTCTCGCCTAATCGTTGTTATACTGAGTGTTCACTGGGTGATGAATTATTGGGCTTCATTGTAATGAGAAGCCAATTACAAATTTCTTTCCGGATTGGTGCTTATCATTGTTTTAAAAGGCAGTGTCAGGACTCGCCTCGGGGTAGGGCAGTGGCAAAACGCCCTAAGGCTAACGTGCGGGGTTTAGTTCCTATGAGGCTTACGCCCTAAGCGCCCAACCGTACGCCCTAAACACGCCCAACGCCCAGGGCTCGCCTAACAGTTCTTACACAAATTATATTTTAAATTCCTTAATTAAAATCATTCACCCTCATAATTGTTTAACAAAATAATGATACTTAATAGTTTTTCATCTATAGAAATAAAAGATTGGGTATAACTCATATAACAAGTCGTAGTATTGGATATTTACTATTTGAGAACGTCGTGAGGGTGAATATCACTTAATTTAAAAAAAAAAAAACACATAGCGGAATTGTACGTTTTCACTTGTCATTGGTCATAAGTCCTATGTATCAGAATTATCATATAGTTTTATTTTTTGTTCATAAAGAAGTTATGTTTTAATTGTAATATTGATAAATTTTATTGATTATTTGCTTATAGGGAGATAAAATGAATAGTATGATAGTAATAGTGTTTTAAGAAACTGTGTTTTTTTCCGTGTTTGAAATTTAAAATGTTAGAATTGTTTTGCATTTCATAATAGCTTTTATTTCATTGTATTGTTTATACTTGTAAAATTATATTATATATAATTACAAGTTATAAGCGGTGTATAATGGATTGCTTTGATCATTTTTTTGTGAGGATCAAGCGCGCGCGCGCTCACACATATACATACATACATATATATATATATATATATATATATATATATATATATATATATATATTTCATTTATTTATAGTTTTCTTTTATTTTTTTATGTAATTATACTTATTTAAAAATATTTATTATAATTATATTATTTTAAGAAATACTAAAAATTAAATACCCATGAGGCTTACGCCTCGTCGAGGCGTATGTAAAACGCCCTGCCTTACGCCCCGCCTTTTAAAACACTGGTGCTAATTGAATGACATTACTGGTCTGTTAGTATTTTAAGATGCCATCATGATTAAAAGTTTTATCCATACAAGAATTGGTTTATCCTTCACTTCGATCATCGCAAGCCTAATAAGACACTGGTTTTGATTACTAAGGGAGGGGAAGAAATCATGGACAAGTATGATGAATTTTGATTAATTAACGGTCAAAGCAATGTGCGCAGCCAGATTGTTAGTTCTTGCCGTGGAAGAAAAATGTTTACAAAGGTATTACTTCGACAATCTTCATAGTTTATGGATTGAAATTATATTAAGTGCCCGTTTGGCGATGAGTAATATTCACTTTTTCCGCAAAACTCCAAAAAGTTATTTTATAATTTTCGCTCCAAATCAGTCATAAAAATAAAAATAAATAAACTCCAAAATTAATTTATGTTCACACACAACTCCAATTTTAAAATACCATTTTCAACTTGAAAACGGATAGTACTACTTTTCCAAATTTCACGATTCTTATCTCTAAATGCCCACTAATTTTCTTCTCTGATCTGGTCTGTCGCTCGGTCTTTTGATTACAAACTTTATTCTTTACTTTTAATCTTTGTTGGTTTTATCTAATTTTAACAAATCTGGTAGTGTCAATAGTTTGCATGTTCTTGGGGATTTCCTATGTAAATAATTCATTTATCCCGTGTAACTCTGCTTTCCTATGTAAACTTTTACATGTCACTTCTGCCAAGTCATACTCCATTATCTACCGAGACATATTTTCCTTCAATCTAATCATATTTACAATTATTCTGTTTAGGGCTGTTCACAGTTTTGGTTAAAATCAAAATCAAACTGAAAATTTAACCAAATCGAATAAAATAACCGATATTTGGTTTAGTTTGGTTTGGTTTGGTTTTAAATTTGAAAAATCGATAATATTTGGTTTGGTTATGGTTATAGTAAAAAATAACCGAACCAAACCGATAATTATATACATAAAATTTATAATTATTTATATGTATAATATTAGCTTTTCATAAATAATTAAGGATATTTTATACCTTTTAATTATTAATTTAATTTTGGTCTACTTATTTTTAAGGCCCATGTCTTAAAAGAATATGTCCAACAATCCAAGTCCAACTCTAATAAGTCGTAAGCATAAGGGTTGTTTGTATTTTGAAACCTCTGTTTGACTTGTTCTTTTGAATCTAAACTGCGTTGCAAGTTTGGTCCACCTGATTTGCCAACAGCGTGTCTTTCCCTCAATATGCAGCAAAGTTCACCCTTGTGGGCTATGAGGAAAAAAGAGTTTCATAAGAAATTTGAAGAATGTAGAGAGACAATATTTGAATTGTCACGGCTAGTCATAAACCGAAAAACCGAACCAAACCGACAATAACCAAACCGGTGGTTATTATTTTACTTGGTTTGGTTATGGTTTTAGACATTTAAAAACCGACTAAATTGGTTTGGTTATGGTTTTAACCAATAACCGACTCAAACCGAACCATGAACACCCCTAATTCTGTTTTCTAGCGAGACCATCTTTGGGGATCTACAGGAAGAAGTTTTTTATGAAGTTTCCCGCAAGATTGTATCCTCTTACACCAAATTATGTTTGTTTATTAAGGAAATCCCTATATGGTCTTAAACAAGCCTCAAGGCAATGGTATGCAAGGCTTGCAGGGGCACTCAATTTTAAGGGATATTCAGCCTCTTTGAATGATTATTCTTTATTTTTCAAAAAGACAGGTGACCTTATCTCTATCTTGGCAGTTTATGTGGATGACATTTTGATCACAGGCAATGATCCACACGAAATCTCTCAATTAAAGTTATTTTTAAGTTCAGAATTCAGAGTCAAAGATTTGGGGGGAATTCATTACTTTCTATGCATGGAAGTCCTAAGAGAACAACGGGGATACATCATTTGTCAAAGAAAGTTTACTTTGGACTTACACCATGAATTTGATTGTTCCCAGCTTGCAAAAGTATCATCTCCTCTTGATCCTGCACACAAGTTAATAGCATCAGATGACGATCCATTACCAAATCCTACTATTTATCGACACTTAGTTGGCAAACTAAACTACCTGACACATACCAGGCCAGATCTTTCTTTTGTTGTTTTGAAGCTCAGTCAATTTATGCAAAATCCCATTTTTCAGCTGCCCTTAGAGTTGTCAAATATCTTTCCCTTGACCCGGGTCAAGGTATTTTCCTATCAGCTTCCCCATCGTTTTCTCTACTTGCTTATTGCGATGCCGATTGGGCTTCTTGCCCAGACTCTCGCAAGTCAGTATCTGGGTTTTTCATCACTTTTGGCGAAGCTCCTATCTCATGGAAGTCGAAAAAACAAGCTTTCATATCTCTTTCATCAGCCGAAGCAGAATATAGATCCATGAGGCATGTTACCGTAGAACTCACTTGGCTAATTCGACTTCTTCATGATCTCTCAATTTCTTCACCACCACCTGTTCCTGTTTATTCCGACAACCAAGCAGCTATCCATATAGCTCGCAATCCCGTTTTTCATGAACGAACCAAGCATGTGGAGCTTGACTGTCACTTCGTTCGATAGCAGCTACAATCGGGTTTAATTTCACTCTCTTATCTCCCATCTAAACTCCAGCTAGCAGATCTCTTCACAAAATCACTTTCTGGGGTACCTCATCGAAGTTTGATGGACAAATTGGGGCTTTATTCATCACCCTCCAATTTGAGGGGGGATGTTGGAAACTGGGTTTCTTCTTCACACAACAACAATGGAGATCTAATGGACACAATTGAAGAAGGAAAGTTGAAAAAGACGACTGACATGAATTTAGGAGCTTTGGTTTTGTCGGACAAGAATATGCTTCAACTAAGTACATCAAGGGTACAGAATGGGCCAGCCGCTATAAAAGAGAATGGGCCAGCCGCATACACAGAGGTATATTTAAGTGGCCCAAATACAATGATGGAATATGCAGCCCAAATGCAGATATAGAAATAAAGGATCCTATGTAAATTCCTTCTATAATGTATAGGTGTACAAAGTTACAAAATCAGTTACACATAGCTGTAATTAGCTAGGCATATATTTTATTTACATTTTCAGTCCTTAGTCCCTAGAACAAAATTGTATAAAGACATGTACAGAGTTTTCAATCAAATGGTAAGGAAAATTCTCAAATCAGGATTCAATTTCTTTCATATTGTGTAGTGTTTCGAAGTTTTTATTTATGGAGGACTACACTCATCTTGGGACCAGCGAGGAAGCATCTCTATTGGTGATGGGAACTTTGACATGTATTGTTGTTATTGTTGTGTATTATTAGTTTTAACAGAAGAAAAAGAGGTTAGGCCTTTACTTGCTATCAGAATTAAGTCCAAACATGTCAAAGTAATGCTCATTTGTTGTATGCTATCCCTACTCCATAATTGTAGTCTATTGGGAGGTGGAGTTGCTAATTATACTTTTTGTATTACAGTTGTAAAGTTAGTTAATTATTTATACATCGGTTAAATGAACCGACAATCATAGGGAAAAAAGTAGTAAGATCGTGTTGGTCATGGATAGGCAGTATGAGACTTTTTTATTTGTCTTGGATCTTTTTATTTATGGAAGAAGGTAAACTAAAGATGAAGTAAGACGGTGCATGCTATACATTGACTTTAAGATGGTGTGTAGGATTTTTTCTTGAGCTTGAGTTTCAAAGTGTCAAAAAGAAAATCACCATGCTTCAGGTATTTAACACTTTAGTTACAAAGAAGTCATGATATTCTTCTTGCAAAAATACTACAAGAGAATAGAAGTCATAAATAACAGTAGAGCTGACTTTTATATTGTAACATAGAAGATGTTGATTACAAAGGGAGGTGAATCACATGTATCTAATTAAATTTGATTGTTGGTAGGTTTAGACGATATCCAATTATCTTTATCTCGACAAACAAGTCATCATACGACGGTCCACATTGATCATCTTGACCTCGACAAACAACTGTTCACATTTACAAAATCTTGTACTTTATTTGTTCATGTATAATTATTTACTCAAACTTATGATTAAACTTTACAAAATTATATACTAAATGACGCGATATACACGTGAAGTGCACGTGCTAAGAAACTAGTGTATATATATATAAGTATGACCCATTATGAGTAATGGGTTTCGGAGTCTCAAATAATTAACCCCTCCAGGCCAACGAAAGAGCTAATCTCTGTATATATATGAACTAAAGTTATTAAAAAAGCATCATTGACTTATTTTTTCGATGTCGGGGATGAACAAATTAAAAATCAGACTAGTTTAGTATTTTATACAAATGCGGATAAAATTATACAATTGATCTGTTATCCGTATAGACAGTACGATGACTTGATGATAGTGAGTTTGACGTCAAACGACACATTAGATCGTGTTGCAAGTCTACATTTAACTTTAGGCTAATTCGTTGAAACTAGCGATTTCAGATTTTACCAAGGTATATTTTCAATTTAAATGGAGTAGTATTAGTTAAACAAAAATTATTTAAGTTGCCAACTTAAGAGAATAGAAATCTTCAAGGAATAGACACAAAATAGAGGAATTGGAGTTTGAGGTATACAATAATCAACTATGGTTAAGTAGTAAATGTATATGTTCAAACACATATTATATAGTTATTAATTAAGTGTAAATATTAATGCGGAAGCCATTTATGTTCCTGCGCAATACCAGACTTAAACAACTATGGAAACAGAGTCCCATGACATTGACAGGCTATTCGTATAACCTCAATATAGCGTGATTCTTTTAAGGTTTATGAGATTCAACTGTTGACTAACCAAAATAAGAGTGCTAATGTTACTAAAATTCTTATTTGTGATCTAAGAATAGCAAACTTCGATACAAAAGATTTGTAGTTCTCATATTAATAGATGAAATGTGTAACACTAATATCTCTTTTAAAATTATTTTTAAGATTTTGGATACACTCGAATTTTTTAAGACTTCTCTTCCTTCTCCGTCGATTTTTTTTTCTGTCTAAATTAAGAGTTGACCGCTCGCACACTGCTTCCTCTTCTCTAATGTAACAAGATTTAGTCGTGTGGTCTGTTATCCAGCCCAAATAAGTTCAGCCGGCCAAACGATAATGACCAGTGAATTACAAATTATAAATTTCATTTATGTTGTGACCACTAATTCAACCAATAGAATCGTAGATGGTTCTTTAATGGACTCTTTTTGGTACGTATTTGAGATGAACAAATCTGAAGAAAGCAAACACTATAGTACTAACAAATTAAGAAAACAGATGAGGATGATTTAGTAGTAAGCGCCTATATCTTCAATCTATGGATACTCTGTATCCATAATAAGGTAAATAGATCCCTCATGTAAAAGTAGAGTTAAGGAGCAATTTTTATTTTTATCAGAGGGATTGAACTCTCTTCCACAACTGAAACTTTTCTCCACACAGATGATCCAGAACGCTACGTATAACTCATTTTTGCTTCATAATGTTAGTATCTGAAACGGCTTGCGCACAACTTGACTATTTTATCCGACACTGCTATACGTCACCAGCACAAATGCTATATAACTCGGCGCACCGAGAATAGTTCTGCACTTACAGCGCATACTAATTTGTAGGGTTCTGCTGTTGAGCCATTTGCCCTCCACTGTGAAACACTCACTCACATTTATCTACAGGGGTGTTTTGTGTGTAAGTCTACATTTTTGGCTACATTCAGTCATTCGCCTTCTCTGACTCGTATAACATCTTTTCAACTTGCTCACAACTCAACTATTCCACTTTTGGCAGATACTGCAAGACAATATTGTCTTTTCTACTACCATTTTGTCAGTATCTTCAATGCAGTACACCCAAATTTTTGTAGGCATTCCCTGGTCGAATTCATTTTCTTAAGCACCCCTTGTAGAATTCATTTTCTTAAACACTAGTGGCATTTCTGCACACTCAAGTAGGAGGAGGAAAGCTAAACATCCACTTACATGTACTCCTAAACACACGTCCCAATGACCGTTCCAAGATTTCTCATACATATATTGGTACTTGTCTTTGAATCAACATCACATCTCCAACCACACCCAACTTTTTGCAGAGCAGCATGCCAATTCTTAGCCCAAATGTAGCTGGTACATGGCTCGAATTGCATGCATAATGTTGTATTGGCAGCATCAGTTTATCATTGCTCAGTTCCTTCAGGAGTCAGACCTACAAGGAAAAGACAGAAAACCAATATCTTTAACTCATCCTTTGCTCTCTCCACACAAGTTTAACCCAGAAGAGAACCTCTTCAACAGTGGAAGATATTAACCAACATTCAGATCCAAGATGACTCCAAAGCACCTTATCAAGATATAAAAGCTCAGACAGGAACGCCCTCTTTAGAGTCCTGCCATTCTTTTAAATTGTCTTCATATCTAATAGGCATATCCTTTGACAAGTTGATACTATTATTTAGCTACAAAAACATGCGCACAATTTTATTCAATATTTGAGTCATTCACAGCACTACAGTTTCACATCTCCACAAACTTATTTATGCGTTGCCTGGTAAGGATAACAGGCACACTCGGGCAGAGAACAAGAATCCCCGTTTCTTCAAATCTGAGCTGAAAAAATGGACTTCCACTAAACCAAAAATTAAAAGAATACCAAGCGGGAGAACGAAATTTTTTTGACTCAAAAGTCAAAACGTCAACAACTTGAATACTTCAAAACATGAGTGTCCACAAGCTACGAGTATTGCCAACTAACAGTTACCACCTAAACCAATCTTATTAAGATCGACCCAACAAATAGAACTATAAACTAACCCAACCAAACTACAGAACATTATCATCATATATTAACAGGAAACATATCATGTGAATGCACCCGACTAAACTGCATGGATTGGACTGTGGCTAGAGTTCATGCCTGAGCTACCAGATGAAGGATTATTAGCATGAAAAGCTGACTGCCTGGAGGAGCCCTCGACCAGTTCTAGTGACAGAGACGGTGGCTTGGCAGCATCACCAATGGATTCACCTAAACTTAGCTTTGACATACCAACCAGCTCATCAACATTAATCGGACTCTTTGAATGAACAGCTGTTGGTTTGAGAACTTCATGGGTCTCTGCCTTTGCTGGCTCTGCTGCAGTATAACCCGGCCAACATGGATAAGGCATCGGGAAAAATGGAGCGACATAAGCAGGATATACAAGTTGATGAGGGTATTGTGAACTTTCTGGTTTGGGTAGAGAATGTTCCCCATCGTTAGAGTTGGCAGAAGCGGCAGACCCCATTGATTCACATTCTTCATCCACAACAGGAGCAGAAGGCAGTGGATTGTTGCTTTGCATCTCGGCTTGTGGAGCATCATCTCCGAGGAAATCCCTTGATATCATTGGAGTGTCCCCCGACTGTGGTATTAACAAAAAAGAGAAAAAACAATAAACATAAGTAAATTCACTGAAAACATATTCAATCCAAAAGTATAGCGTTATAACATATAGGCATGTTCATCTTCTTGTCTTTTCTAATAACCATAGTGTCCTGACTAGCCAGCGCGCACCTCGACTAATTTCACAAGATACCTGCTATCTCCCACCAGCAACAGGTACCAGGTAACTCTGTCCAACAAGGCTGAGACGGATGGGAATAAATCACCTAGTGTTATTGTCTCAGCTGGATTTGAGCCTGAGACCTCATGGTTCTCCTCGCACTTCATTGACCACTAAGCCAGACCCTTGGGTGTTTTTTTTCCCTATAACCGTAGTGCCTGGCCAGCTTGCGTGCAGCTCTATAGGCATGTTCAACTTTGATATAACAGATGATAGCAATATGGAACAGAACTAAACATCTAGTTGATAAAGCTTGCAAGATTACTATGGTAATAGAGAATCATTATAGATGTCCCAGATAGAGGAGAAAAAGATGGGTAGAAAGACAACACCTTTTATTTAAGATAACAAGTTTACAATTCGATGGTGATAATTAGCCAATTAGGTCTATAAAACTTAACGGGGCACATTAGAATCATATCTTAGTAAGAATTCACTTACTTCATCAGCAACAATATCAAACAGACTAGAGCGTCTTTTTCTCCTTGACATATTAGTTTGCCTGATGAAATATTTCTGGGCGTGGCTTGCAACCTGGGTGGGCGTTCTAGAAATTACATAGTTACGAGCAATTCCACGCCAATCACCTTTACCGAGTTTTTGCAAACCAAGTAGAAACATCCTATGCTCCTCCTCAGTCCAGGGAACCCCTGCAATTAACTTATAAGTTATTTCGAGTTCCAACATAGCAAGAAAACCGACTGCAATATAAATCCCTCAGAAGCAATATGAGCAGTTTATCAACTTCAGCATTTCTGAAAAAACTTAACCAACATAAAGAGGAGAAAAATTCTATGGACTTAAAATCAAATTTTTCCTTAACGAGAAGTGCTTCTGTAAGGGATGAAGAATAGCAAATCAAGAAAGTTTAATACAATTAAGCATGAAAATACAGGTCACTTTCTTCAGCTCACTCTCTCTTTACAAATGAGAACAGATTGTTAAGAATGCAGAAATCTCGACCCATTTTCACATTGTAAAAGTCATCAGGAAAGTGAAAAAAATTCCAGGAGATAAGGATAGCCAACAAAACTCTCAGTCTACATTAAACAGAACTGGTCAAATGGATGTCCAAGAAGTCATTGAAACAACAACAGCTGAGTGTAATTAGAGTTTCAAGCAACTCATATAGAACTAACTTGATTCTCAAGCTCATAATTGCATTCTTTCAACAAGAGTCATTACATGTGTTAAGTAGTCAAAAATACAAAAATAAGGAACTTAGAAAAAGAAAAAAAACAATTCATAAACTGGCAATGTTTTGCAATAAATCTGCCCGTACCAATGAAATATCCAGAGAAGAAAAACAAAAAAGAAGAAAGATATCACAACCCTTGTTTACACATTTCCTATTGATTGAGTAACTATTTGACAACAAGTTGGATGGAGAAAAAAGATCCACTTTTACCAAACTGAAAGCTCACAAGATCCTTTTTTTCTTCTTCCCTACTTACCAAACCACAGATTATAATTATCAACTTCAAACACATGTCCAAAACATCAATACTACCAAATACTAC